>NC_083573.1:110536250-110551250 GCF_027579695.1 Neoarius graeffei | reverse complement strand
AATAAAAGATAAAAAATATATAAATTATGCATCTAAAAAAAGCATGTTTAAGAGCCTCATGTTAAAAATAAAATTGTGCAACATACTCAACCATTTTAGAGATACAGTATAGCAGCAAGCAAATTTAAACACTAAAATCAAAAACAGTCCTTCCTCTCAATGTACCATTAAAAAGCTGAATGGCCCTAGGTACAAAAGATCTCAGCAACCTGTCTGTTTTGCAAAATTGGGAAAGGAGCCTGCTGCTAACCATCCTCCTCTGTTTGGAGATGGTGGTGTGCAGGGGGTGGCTTTCATTGTCCATGATAGCGAGCAGTCTGCTCAGCGTCCTTTTGTCAGCAACTGCTGACAGAGTCTCTAGCTCCATACCCACCACAGAGCCAGCTTTACTCGCCAGCCTGTCCAGTCATCCAGCATCCCTTTTCCTAATACTACCTCCCCAACATACCACAGCATAGAAAAGGACACTGGCCATGACAGACTGGTAGAACATAAGCAGGAGTTTGCTGCAGACATTAAAAGACCCCAGCTTCCTAAGGAAAAAAAGCCTACTCTGCCCTTTCTTATAAAGTGCATCAGTGTTGGCAGACCAGTCCATTTTATTGTCAAGGTGTACCTCCAGGTACTTGTAAGTACTTGCAGTCTCCACAGTCACCCCATCAATAGTGACAGGCAACAGGAGAGAAACAGGCCTCCTGAAGTCCATCACCATTTCCTTGGTTTTGGTGGTGTTCAGCTGTGGTGCCCCTGTGCTACTGACCACAGTCTCAGATGTGAGGTCCCCCAGCCTAACAAACTGGGGCCATTCGGTGAGGTAATCTGTGATCCAAGACACCAGACAAGTGTCTACTCCCACCTGCAGCAGTTTATCCCTCAACAGGAGGGGCTGGATGGTATTGAAGGCACTGGAGAAATCAAAAAACATGATTCTCACAGCACAGCCTCCTTTGTCCAAGTAAGAGTAGACTCTATGTAGCAGATACAGAACAGCATTCTCCACTCCCACATTCACCTTTGAAGTGAACTGTAGCGAGTCCAGCGCATGGCGGACCTGGGGTCTTAAGAGGTGGAGCAGCAGCCGTTCAAATGTCTTCATCAAGTGTGATGTAAGGGCAACAGGCCTGTAATCATTAAGTTCTTTAGGGTGAGCCTTTTTGGGAACTGGAACCAGGCATGACATTTTCCATGGTAAGGGTACCTTACCCTGTTGCAGACTAAAATTAAAGAGGTACTGAAGTGGTTCCCCCAATTCGACCGCACAGCTTCTGAGCAGTCTAGAGCAGACGCCATCCGGGCCCGCAGCCCTAGACTTGAGCCTTCTGAGTTCTCTACTGACTTGCTCAGTGCTAAAAGTAAAACATGTGGGGAAGGGGGGTGCAGAGTTTAAAAGCAGAGGTACGGGGGGGAGGGGGGGCAGAGTCTTTAGATGCAAGAGGAGAAGATGAATTGGAGGTGGCAGGGACAGCAGCAGCAGCAGCAGAGCTTTGGAATCGATTAAAAAAATGGTTCAGCTGGTTGGCTTTAACCATATCACCTTCAGCCTTACTGCTGTTACCCCCACAGCCCGTAATGTTGCGCACTCCCCACCAAACCTCTTTCATGTTGTTCTCCTGTAGTTTGCTCTCAACCTTATTCTTCTAGGACTCCTTAGCTGCTTTCAGATATTCTTTCAGCTCCTTCTGCACACCCTTCAGTTCTGTCACATCACCATTCTTAAACGCTTTCTTCTTATTATTGAGGAGGTTTTTGATGTCTCTGGTCACCCAGGGCTTGTTATTAGGAAAACAGCGCACAGATTTAATGGGAACAACTATGTCCATGCAGAAGTTCAAATAGCCCGTTATGCAATGTGAGGCTTCTTCTATATCCACAGCATCCAATGGCACACTCCAGTCATAGGGCGGCACGGTGGTGTAGTGGTTAGCACTGTCACCTCACAGCAAGAAGGTTCCGGGTTCGAACCTCACGGCCGACAGGGGCCTTTCTGTGTGGAGTTTGCATGTTCTCCCCGTGTCCGCGTGGGTTTCCTCCGGGTGCTCCGGTTTCCCCCACAGTTTAAAGACATGCAAATTCGGTACAATGGGGCCACTGTAATTGGCACAAGCTGTTGTGGTTTCCCATGCCATGATGTGTATATATATATCTTCCTATGGCAAAAGATAAATAAATAAGTCTGTGGACTCAAAGCAGTCCCTCAAGGCCTCTTCTGCCTCTGGTGTCCACTTCCTGAAGGTGCGTCTGGCAACGGGAAGCCTCTGAACTAGAGGCTTGTACAGTGGCTGAAGATAAATGAGGTTGTGGTCTGACCTACCCAACGGGGGTAGGGAGGTAGCACTGTATGCATCCCTCACGTTTGAATACAAAAGATCAATTTTTCTATTTTTTCTAGTAGGGCAGTCAACAAACTGGTAAAAATTAGTGAGGGTGGAGTCTAAGGTGACATGATTGAAATCGCCAGAGATCACAAAAAATGCATCTGCATGTTGAGTTTGAAGCCCAGCTATCGTAGAGTGGATAGCGTCACACGCTAAGTTAGGAAGGGCTCGTGGCGGTACGTACACACAGACGACAATAACGTGGGACAGTTCTCTAGGTAAATAATAAGGACGGAGGCTACCCGCAAATATCTCCACATCCTTACTACATACAGTCTCTTTCACTGTAACATGACCGGGATTGCACCATCTGTTGTTAACATACACCACCAATCCCCCACCCTTCTTCTTACCAGAAAGTTGGTTATCTCTGTCCAGCCGGACAACATTGAACCCTGGTAGCTCAACATTAGCAGTGGGATTACAGCTTGTGAGCCACGTCTCAGTAAGGCAAATCAGGCTACACTCTCTGTAAAGTTTATGATTCCTTACCAGGGCAGCCAGTTCATCCATCTTATTAGCGAGTGAGTTAACATTCCCCATAACTATAGAAGGGATTGCGGGCTTGTATCTCCACTTCTTCTCACGTCGCCTCGCCCTAACTTTAACTCCAGCTCTACATTCACGAAAACACCATAATTCCTCAGGGACATCAGCATAGACCTCCCCCCTGCCAGCTTTGCGAAGCGCGAGTAGTTTACTCCTTGTATATCCAAGTTTAGCACCGGAGTGATGCAATGCCTCCATATCCATAGGATAAAATATAAAAATACTCCAAAAAGTGTGTAATCCAAAGAGCAACACAATAGAAAAAGTAAAACAAAAGACGAAGAAGACGCACCAGACACAGAGCTACCTAGACTTGCTGCCATTCACACGGCGCACAATGATTATTATCCATCCGTTGAGTTCCCCAGTATCTCAGACTCCCTGGTGCTGCAGACATCGTTCTACACGGACACACAGATGAAAACCTGGAAGGTCATGGAGGAGAACAACTTTTTATATGTGGCTGGTAAAAGATTTGGGGATCAGGACACTACAAGATAAATCCTGTATCGTTTTTGCCCAGGTAAGGAGAAATTTCTGGGCTTTTTGTCCGTGTCTTTTTTAGGCCTGTCACAATAACAAATTTTGTTGGACGATATATTGTCTCAGAAATTATTGCGATAAACGATATTATTGTTGACGTCTTTTCAAGACAATTTTATGCCACTAGTAAAATAATAATGATCATGCAAATCCACCCTTTCAAAGAACAGTCAACTTTAATTAAGTCAACTTATTCAATTAAACACTGGAATGTTAAAAATATATAAATATAAATCAATAACCTAAAGAAATCAAACAACACCACTCACAACAAAAACAATAAATAAAATACAATCTATGGCTCTTAAAAATTGCACTTAAGTGAATATTAACTTGGCACAGGGTAATAAAAAGACATTCTTTTCTTCACAGGCAACATTCTGCCAATCCAGTTTCTCAAAGATTAGTACCCAGATCAACAAAAAGTGCAAAGTAACAATGTATTGCCAGCTGTCATTTGGATAAAAGTAACAACAATTAGAATGAGAGAACATGAAGGCAAGGGCGTAGGTTTGGTATTAACATTGGTGGGGACATAAACCCAATGCCAACCCCCAGTGGTGCCAACTTCAGGTCAACATTAGAGGGTCACAATATTTTGCTCCATTGTGTTCCATCAAAAGAGTCTCCATCATCTCTCCAAAGGCCAGACTTTTAACATTTGAAGTTCAGAACTGTAGTAATTCATGAATAATAATAATAATAATATGCAATTTATTTGATTAATTCCAAATCTGGCATGTGATGATGAACTCATTCTCCCAATTTGCAAATGCGTTTTACAAGCGAATACCGCACTGACTGTCGGGAGGGTGTATGTTCCTTTCCCTCATAAATGGAAGTAAAACACATCCGGAGCCTTAAACACTGCGTTCCATGAGGCTGGCAGGGGGAGTCGGCTCTCTTCTGTGGGATCTTTAACTGGTTTTAGAATGCTAGTTTAAGCTGATGTGTGATTGATCTAATGGTAAAACAGCACGAGGACTTGAGAACTTTTTCGACATGTTGAAAGGTTACAATTTTACTTGGCAACAGAATGTATCTGAATTCTGATTGGTTGTTGTATCTGAATTCTGATTGGTTGTTGTTATATTATTGCCCTTTTGTTGTCTTCTTGAGTCCAGAGCGGGGGGAGGGGGGAGTGATGGGGTTCTACAGAGAAGTTTTTAGTCTCCGCTTTCAAATGAAACCCCTCGAAAACCAATCAGTTCAGCAGATGTGTGGACTCGGTATGTGACGTTTTCAAAAAAGAGGCGGAGTAACCAAAGATTTCTGATCCAGAAGGCGGAGGCTGTTCTGCTTATTACGTGAAAATGTTTGATTTGATTGCTCGTGGCCCAGACACCTTTTAATGTCCACATCACCATCAGGCTGTTGTTGTTTACATGTGTCATGTTACCCGAACTCGGTCAGGGCTCTGCAGGTCTGAACTGAAGCGCTTCAAATTAAGGGTTAGTGGGCTGCTAAAGTTTGCAGCCACTTCACAAGCAAGACTCGGTGCGATATTGGCCAACATTAGCACAATCTGATATGATTTAATAATGTCTTTGTGACCTTAATGAACACCAGTTGTTGTCGGTATCAAGTCGGATTGTTATTTACACGCCACACAAACTTAGAAAACAGTCATATTCATATGTTGTTGTTTTTACACACTGAATCCGAACTGTCGTTAACTGATTAATTTTCCGAGTTAATCTAACGTTACATTCCTCAAGGACAGCTTGCTAGCTAGCAGCCGCTCACTGCACTGCAACCGCACTTGCTAATTGACATGGTAGCTTGTTACATGCTCTAGGAAGGCATGAACAATAAAAAAAAAAAGGGTGGTGACATAAACCCAAAACGCAAAACGACATAAAATAAAAAAGGTGAAATTTATTTACAAGAATGCTTAACAAAAGGTGATAGAAAAAACGGAATGCAAAGTCCAACAAGGAGGGTGGCAGCCCCAGGAGCCAACCCTCCAACCAAGCAGACGGACACGAAATGGCAAGGCGAGCGTGCAAAAACCCCAAAACCCTCTCTCCTCTCTAACAGGTGGAAGCACAGGTTTATATAGGCCTTCCTCAAGTGGAAACAGGTGAAAGGAGGAGGAGCCAACACAAGCTGCTACACCTGAGGAGAGAGAGAGACACACACAAGAAAGGAGAAACATGCACACATACAAACGCAGGAGGCGTAACACGTAACACCCCCACCACCAAAAGTTCAACCTACTATAGGTTGAACAACCTATAGTAGGTTGAACTTTTGGTTGAACAACCCCTCCTAGAACTGCCACCTTATTGTGGTGGAGGGGTTTGTGTGCTTGAATGATCCTAGGAGCTATGTTGTTGGGGGCATTATGCCCCTGGTAGGGTTTCCCAAGGCAGACAGGTCCTAGGTGACAGGCCAGACCAAGAGCAGTTCACCAAAAACCCCCTATGGAGAAAAATTCCAGGACCGTGACGTCGCCCAGTAGGACGCAGCCGGGGCCCCACCCTGGAGCCAGGCCCGGGGTTGGGGCTCGTATGCGAGCGCTTGGTGGCCGGGCCTTTGCCCATGGGGCCCGGCCGGGCTCAGCCCGAAGAGGTGACGTGGGCCCGACCTCCTGTGGGTTCACCACCCACAGAGGTAGCAGTAGGGGTTTGGTGCAATGTGGATTGGGTGGCAGTCGAAGGCAGGGGCCTCGACGACCTGATCCCCGGACACAGCGGCTGGCTGTTGGGACATGGAATGTCACTTCGCTGGGGGGGAAGGAGCCTGAGCTTGTGCGGGAGGTTGAGAGGTACCGGCTAGAGATAGTCGGGCTCACCTCCACGCATAGCTTGGGCTCTGGAACCCAGCTCCTCGAGAGGGGCTGGACTTTCCACTTCTCTGGAGTCGCCCGTGGTGAGCGGCGGCGGGCTGGTGTGGGCTTGCTTATAGCTCCCCAGCTCAGCCGCCATGTGTTGGAGTTTACCCCAGTGAACGAGAGGGTCGCCTCTCTGCGCCTTCGGATTGGGGAGAGGGCTCTTGCTGTTGTTTGTGTCTACGGGCCAAATAGCAGTATAGAGTATCCGGCCTTCTTGGAGTCCCTGGGAGAGGTACTGAGGGGTGCTCAGACTGGGGACTCCATTGTGCTACTGGGGGACTTCAATGCTCACGTGGGCAACGACAGTGACACCTGGAGGGGCGTGGTTGGGAGGAACGGCCTCCCCGATCTGAACCCGAGTGGTGTTTTGTTATTGGACTTCTGTGCTAGTCACGGTTTGTCCATAACGAACACCATGTTCGAGCATAGGGGTGTCCATAAGTGCACGTGGCACCAGGACACCTTAGGTCGGAGGTCGATGATCGACTTTGTAGTCGTTTCATCTGATCTCCGGCCCTATGTCTTGGACACTCAGGTGAAGAGAGGGGCTGAGCTGTCAACTGATCACCACCTGGTGGTGAGTTGGATCCACTGGCGGAGGAGGAAGCTGGACAGACCTGGCAGGCCCAAACGTATGGTGAGGGTCTGCTGGGAACGTCTGGCCGAGCACTCTGTTGGGGAGGTCTTTAACTCCCACCTCCGGGAGAGCTTTTCCCAGCTTCCGAGGGAGGCGGGGGACATTGAGTCTGAGTGGACCATGTTCTCTACCTCCATTGTGGACGCAGCTGTTCGGAGCTGTGGCCGCAAGGTCTCCGGTGCCTGTCGTGGTGGCAATCCCCGAACCCGGTGGTGGACACCGGAAGTAAGGGATGCCGTCAAGCTGAAGAAGGAGTCCTATCGGGCCATGTTGACCTCTGGGACTCCTGAGGCAGCCAACGGGTATTGGCAGGCCAGGCGTGCTGCAGCTCGGGCAGTTGCGGAGGCAAAACCTCGGAACTGGGAGGAGTTCGGGGAGGCCATGGAGAAGGACTATCGGTCGGCCTCGAAGAAATTCTGGCAAACCGTCCGGCGCCTCAGGAGGGGGAAGCAGTACTCTGCCAACACTGTTTACAGTGCGGGTGGGGAGCTGTTGACCTCGACTGGGGACATTGTGGGGCGGTGGAAGGAATACTTTGAGGATCTCCTCAATCCCACCGTCATGTCTTCCACTGAGGAGACTGAGGCTGATGACTCAGAGGTGGACTCGTCCATTACCCAAGCCGAAGTCACTGAGGTGGTTTGCAAGCTCCTCGGTGGCAAGGCACCGGGGGTGGATGAGATCCGCCCTGAGTATCTCAAGTCTCTGGATGTTGTGGGGCTGTCTTGGTTGACACGCCTCTGCAACATCGCGTGGCGGTCGGGGACAGTGCCTCTGGAGTGGCAGACTGGGGTGGTGGTCCCTCTTTTTAAGAAAGGGGACCGGAGAGTGTGCTCCAATTATAGGGGAATCACACTTCTCAGCCTCCCAGGGAAAGTTTACTCCAGGGTACTGGAGAGGAGAATTCGACCAATAGTCGAACCTCGGATCCAGGAGGAACAATGCGGTTTTCGTCCTGGTTGCGGAACACTGGACCAGCTCTATACCCTTCATAGGGTGCTCGAGGGTTCATGGGAGTTTGCCCAACCAGTCCACATGTGCTTTGTGGATCTGGAGAAGGCATTCGACCGTGTCCCCCGTGGTATTCTGTGGGGGGTGCTTCGGGAGTATGGGGTTCGGGGCTCTTTGCTAAGGGCTGTCCGGTCCCTGTACGAACGGAGCAGGAGTCTGGTTCGCATTGCCGGCAGTAAGTCAGACCTGTTCCCAGTGCATGTTGGACTCCGGCAGGGCTGCCCTTTGTCACCGGTTCTGTTCATAATTTTTATGGACAGAATTTCTAGGCGCAGCCAGGGGCCGGAAGGAATCCTGTTTGGGAACCACAGGATTTCATCTCTGCTTTTTGCGGATGATGTTGTCCTGTTGGCTTCTTCAAACCAGGACCTTCAGCATGCACTGGGGCGGTTTGCAGTCGAGTGTGAAGCGGCTGGGATGAGAATCAGCACCTCCAAGTCCGAGGCCATGGTTCTCGACCGGAAAAGGGTGGCTTGCCCTCTCCAGGTTGGTGGAGAAGTCCTGCCTCAAGTGGAGGAGTTTAAGTATCTCGGGATCTTGTTCACGAGTGAGGGAAGGATGGAGCGTGAGATCGACAGGCGGATCGGTGCAGCCTCCACAGTGATGCGGTCGCTTTACCGGTCCGTCGTGGTGAAGAAGGAGCTGAGCCAAAAGGCGAAGCTCTCAATTTACCGGTCGATCTACGTTCCGACTCTCACCTATGGTCATGAGCTTTCGGTAATGACAGAAAGAACAAGATCGCGGATACAAGCGGCTGAAATGAGTTTCCTTCGCAGGGTGGCTGGGCGCTCCCTTAGAGATAGGGTGAGAAGCACAGTCACTCGGGAGGAGCTCGGAGTAGAGCCGCTGCTCCTCCACATCGAGAGGAACCAGCTGAGGTGGCTCGGGCATCTTTTTCGGATGCCTCCTGGATGCCTCCCTGGGGAGGTGTTCCAGGCATGTCCCCCTGGGAGGAGGCCCCGGGGAAGACCCAGGACACTCTGGAGGGACTATGTCTCTCGGCTGGCCTGGGAACGCCTCGGTGTTCTTCCCGAGGAGCTGGCCGAGGTGTCTGGGGAAAGGGATGTTTGGGCTTCCATGCTTAGACTGCTGCCTCCGCGACCCGGTCCCGGATAAGCGGAAGAAGACGAGACGAGACGAGGTTGAACAAAAGACTGCCATATAGTTCACACAACACTACCATTATATGGTACTAGCATAAACACTGACACTACAAATCCACACTAAATGCGGGACAAAGCATCTGCCAAGACTTTTATCCTTGCCCTTCTTATACTGGATATCCAGGTTGAAACCTTGTAAATACAGAGACCAACGCATCAGTCTCTGGTTTGTGTTCCGCATCCTGGATAGAAAAACAAGAGGATTATGGTCAGTAAAAACAATCAAAGGAACTGTGGTTGACCCAACATACACCTCAAAATGTTGTAAAGCAAGCAACAGAGCTAGAGCTTCTTTTTCGATTGTACTATAATGAAGTTGATGTTTAGAGAACTTCTTTGAAAAATACGAAATGGGGTGATCAATTCCATTCGAATCTTCCTGTAAAAGAACAGCTCCAGCACCTGTGGCACTGGCGTCAACCTCCAGTTTGAAAGGCAGCTGGAAATTGGGAGCAGCCAATACTGGCACACTACACAACAAAGCCTTTGCATTTTTAAATGCCAACTCACAATCCTGAGACCAATCAAAGTCACAACCATGTTTTAACAAATTTGTCAGAGGAAGAACGACATCAGAAAAATTTCAGCAGAAACCACGGTAGTAGCCTTCCATGCCCAAGAACCTGTGCAGCTCCCTTCTCGTAGTTGGTATGGGAAACTGTACAATAGCCAACACCTTGGCCTCTAAAGGGCGAACTTGACCCTGGCCAACTTGTTTCCCCAAGTAGGCGACGGTAGCCTTCCCAAACTCGCACTTGGCAAGATTCAAGGTTAGAAACGCATCCCTCAACCGCGCAAAGACGATACGAACATCTTCCAAATGTTCAGCCCATGACGATGAATAAATGATGACGTCATCCAAATATGCTTCACAATTAGAAACTCCAGCAAGCACTTTATTCATCAAACGCTGGAAGGTAGAGGGTGCATTCTTTAAACCAAACGCCATTACAGAATACTGCAGGAAACTGTCTGATGTAACAAAGGCAGAAATTTCAGCAGCTCTGGGTGTCAGCGGTACTTGCCAGTACCCCTTCAAAAGGTCTAATTTGGTAACAAACGAAGCCAAACCCACCCTATCAACACAGTCTTCCATGCGTGGTAATGAAAATGAATTGGACTTGGTAACAGCATTGACCTTCCTATAGTCCGTGCAAAAACGATATGTACCGTCCGGCTTTGGGACTAAAAGACAGGGCGAACTCCACGCACTAAAACTTGGCTGAGCTAAACCATGTTCAACTAAATAGGCCACTTCGGACTTCATGATTGCACGTTTAGATGGATTGACCCGATACGGATGTTGCTTAATCGGCACCTGGCCTTGCGTATCGATGTCATGGCTCAGCACATTTGTTAAAGACGGCACATCAGAGAACAACTCAGGAAACTGTAAAATAAGATGTTGCATGTCAGTTGCATAAGACACAGACAAATAAGACAAAAATGAAGGCAAGTCTTTCAAAATCTCAGAATTTTTAAAGCGAGCGCAAAACACCGGCACATCGCCGAAATTGAGGCCATCCTCTTCAGGCAGAGGAAGAGGCGCTACTGCTGACACTGTTGCGACAGTTACCGGAGAATCACTGCTCTCACCTTCTCGTGTCACATAGGGTTTCAACATATTAATGTGACACACACGCGTTTTCCGCCCTCTGTCAGGCGTTTTTACCACATAATCAGTTTCACTGAGTTTTCTGTCAATCTCATAAGGGCCAAAGAATTTGGCGGACAGTGACGAACCAAGCACAGACAGTAAAACCAACACTTTATCCCCTTTAACAAAAGAGCGCTGCACAGCCTTGCGATCGAAGCGTTTTTTCATTTTACTCTGCGCAGAGGACAAAGCCTCCCGAGCGCACTCGCAAGCTCTGTGCAGTCGTTCTCGAAATGAACTCACATAGTCAAGAATGTTACACTTCTTATTAGACTCTTCCGACTCCCAATTTTCTTTAAGCAGTTTCAGAGGACCGCGAACTGTATGACCAAACACAAGGTCTGCTGGACTGAAACCAAGAGATTCTTGTGTCGTTTCACGAGCAGCGAACAAAAGCAAAGGAACTCCCTCATCCCATTCTTTCTCAGATTCGAAGCAATAAGTACGCAGCATTGACTTTAGAGTTTGATGGAATCTTTCTAGCGCGCCCTGGGACTCTGGATGATACGCACTAGGTACTGCGTGCTTGATAAACAGCTCATGCAGCACCTGTTTGAATAAACGAGAGAGGAAATTAGAACCTTGGTCAGTCTGAATTACTTTTGGGAGACCAAACGTAGAGAAAAATCGCAGAAGGGCCTTTACAATAGGCTTGGCCTTCAACGAACGCAAGGGGAAAGCCTCGGGATACCGAGTGGCAACACACATTATGGTTAACAAAAACCGGTTCCCAGACTTGGTCTTGGGCAAGGGCCCAACACAATCTAAAATTACCCGTTCAAAAGGTTCGCCGATAACTGGAATTGGACAAAGTGGCGCTGGAGAAATGCACTGATTAGGCTTTCCAACAACCTGACACTTATAACATGAGCGACAATGTTTAACAACATCAGCCTTCATACCAGGCCAAAAGAAGTAATGCAAAACACGATTATATGTCTTTGTTACACCTAAATGGCCTGCAAAGTCGTGATCATGTCCGAGTGTCAACACATGTAACCGATATTTTGCAGGAACAACTAACTGGTGGACAGAATCAAAATCTCCGTCTGCAAGATGTGATGGAATCCACTTTCATTTTAGCAGACCATCTTCCCAATAAAAACCAACAGACATGCTATCCAAATCATTCTTGCTAACAGCAGCATCCCGGCACTTGGCCAAATTAGGGTCTTTCGCCTGCTCCAGCTAACACGCATTGCAGCAACAGTGTCCACACAGCAGCAGGCCATTGTAATGTTGTTGCAACGCGTTCAAAGTGTGCGAAATATTTTTCAACTTCGGCTTCACTAAAAATTGGTACCATTCGAATATTTCTGGTTACATCGAAAGCAAAGTCACGTCGAAGAGTAGGGGGAGAAACAACGGCAGCTTGAGAACCACCAGCAGGTAGAGTCACCTGCACAGGCCGTACAGGAGACGACTGAACAGAGTGTGGAGGAGAGGCAGGAGGAGGAACTAGCGGAGCGCTAGGCTGCCTTGCAGCCAACTCTAATCGAAGCTTTTCCAATAGGAACTCACGCTCCGCTTGTTCTCTCTGGCATTGAAACTCTCTTTGTCTTTCTTTCTCCACAGCCTCCTGTTCCAACTTTTTAAGGTCCAACTCACGATCGACTTCCAGTCGTCTGAGTTGGACTTTATTATCAAGCTCGAGTTTTTTAAGAGCGCGCGCCTCACAGTCGGCACGAAACTTTTCTAAACTTCCCCCACACAACTGAGAACCAGGTGTACCAAATGTTCGTGATGGAGAGGGAGGGGCACTAGAACCTTTAATAAAAACTCCTTGCTCGATTAATGCCTTTTCCACAGCCGAAAATAACGCGTCTTTTAATCTTTTGTCGTCACTACTGACGTGCACGGAATAATGGTCCGCAATTTCCAACAGCTGATCTTTCGTACATTTTAATAAAACATCCCTTGAAGGATTGTCACGAAATTCTTCTAATGAAGACATGGTTTCAAATCAGAACAAAGAACCACAAAATTACGGCACAACAAACTCTTTGCAATATTCCAAAATTAAATCTACAAAAATAATAATACTAACAGGGCCGTCACCACCAACTGAAAGAACAAATACACGAAATGAAACAAATAAAACGAAATCAAAACCACTAGTGTGAATTTACCCAACCACCCTTAAACAGCCAAGGCACGACTGTGGAAACTCTAGTCCTACTTGCCTACCCAAGAAAATACTAACTAACCTCATCTAGTCTTCAGAGGCGTACCAATTAAAGGCGACTTTAAACGCTTAATGCATAGAAGCTGAATCAACTTGATCCAACTCCTTGCAGCGTACCTCCCCCCGGAATAACCTCCAAAACAGAAAACAAAGAAAATAAAAATAGTACTCCGATGGAAGGATTTCAAAACCCAGCTGGAGCACACTACCTTACCAGAGTTCCCGAAATACGAGCAGTTGGTTCCTCCACACACAAAAAAAACAAAAACGGACAAACGCCCAATTGATAAATTGGGTGTATAAAACAAATCTCCAATTGATAAATTGGGTTTAGGACGAGCCCCCAATTGTTACATGCTCTAGGAAGGCATGAACAATAAAAAAAAAAAAGGGTGGTGACATAAACCCAAAACGCAAAACGACATAAAGTAAAAAAGGTGAAATTTATTTACAAGAATGCTTAACAAAAGGTGATAGAAAAAACGGAATGCAAAGTCCAACAAGAAGGGTGGCAGCCCCAGGAGCCAACCCTCCAACCAAGCAGACGGATGCGAAATGGCAAGGCGAGCGTGCAAAAACCCCAAAACCCTCTCTCCTCTCTAACAGGTGGAAGCACAGGTTTATATAGGCCTTCCTCAAGTGGAAACAGGTGAAAAGAGGAGGAGCCAACACAAACTGCTACACCTGAGGAGAGAGACACACAAGAAAGGAGAAACATGCACACATACAAACACAGGAGGCGTAACACGTAACATAGCTGAACCTGCTTGCTGTTTTTGTGACCACGCCCCCAGAGCGAATATTCATGAGAGAATTGGGCATGACATTTTGCCAAGTGGAAACCTACAGTAACCCTTTGTGTACCGCCCACGGAGCGGGATTTTTATTTTCTCCAGTCAGAAATATTGGTAGGGACCCGTCCATACCCAATTCTACGCCTATGGTCTGTACAACGGAGCACTGTGTTGCTGTCTTTTCCCCGTTCAGTGGATCCCCTGGCTGGATAACTGTTGCATGCTGGGAGGCCCCGCCTCTGACAGAGAGCCGCGCGAGACGACAGAAAACAGCGCGGTGTTTTATTCAGTCAGTGGGTCAAGCTAATACTCTGGAGACTTCCCTATGTAGCTGTACAGCGCGTAAATGCCAAAATCCCAGTAAAAAAAAAATTACCGAGTTCATTTTCATTTACCGTACGATAAGTCGGTATATCGAATATTGCGACAGGCCTAGTCTTTGCGATGGTTGCTAAGACGTTACAAGTTTTAGTATCGAGTGTAAACAAACGACAGCCGCTCGATTCTCAAACCTCCCTGCTCTTCTCTTCCAGCAGGCATCACAGATCCATATAATTTACCCACAAACATATTTATTTATTCTGTTCTTTCTCTCTCTCTGTGCGCACACGAGTTAAATGTAGAGTAGGAATGTGACAAAAATAAAGGCTTCTTAATTTACCCACAAATGTATTTATTCTGGGGCGGCACGGTGGTGTAGTGGTTAGCGCTGTCGCCTCACAGTAAGAAGGTCCTGGGTTCGAGCCCTGGGGCCGGCGAGGGCCTTTCTGTGTGGAGTTTGCATGTTCTCCCTGTGTCTGCGTGGGTTTCCTCCGGGTGCTCCGGTTTCCCCCACAGTCCAAAGACATGCAGGTTAGGTTAACTGGTGACTCTAAATTGACCGTAGGTGTGAGTGTGAATGGTTGTCCGTGTCTGTGTCAGCCCTGTAATGACCTGGTGACTTGTCCAGGGTGTACCCCGCCTTTCGCCCGTAGTCAGCTGGGATAGGCTCCAGCTTGCCTGCGACCCTGTAGAAGGATAAAGCGGCTTGAGATAATGAGATGAGATGAGAATGAGATGTATTTATTCTACTTGAAAAGGGCACGGCAAACCAGCTACTGAATTTGGGACACGACGACATCCTGAACTATTTAGTATTTGGCTTTAAACTTGGGGAAAAAAATTTGCACGGCCCACTAGCTGGCACTTCACAGTCCACTCATGGCCCGCGGCCCAGTGGTTGAGAAACACTTGCTTAGCGCATCTAGCCA
>NC_083573.1:110521250-110531250 GCF_027579695.1 Neoarius graeffei | reverse complement strand
TGGATGTGACAGAAGCCAAACCATGCATGCAGGGCATTCTCAACCAAACGGGATTAATGATCCAAAAGTGGAGTCTGGTCCATTAACACAGGAACTTATTGCCATATTTGTGTTCAGCAAACAAGCAAGTTATTAAACCCAAGAATTGGATATAGAAACCACTCAGTGGGATTCGATCCTTACACACTAACAAAGAACTTATCATCTTTATATAAAGTCATTCATTCATTGTGAGTTGGAAAATAGATAGATAGATAGATAGATAGATAGATAGATAGATAGATAGATAGATAGATAGATAGATAGATAGATAGATAGACTTTAATAATCCTGAGGGAAATTGAGGTCTCCAAATAGCATATATACATAACTACACACACAAAGGCACACAAACAAAATAAAATTAACACACACATCCATATCACAAGGATATAAAAACAAGCAAACAATTCCTGCACCACAGAATATAAAAAGAAAACAATACAAGATAAAAAATATATAAATTATGCATCTAAAAAAAGCATGTTTAAGAGCCTCATGTCTCATCTCATCTCATTATCTCTAGCCGCTTTATCCTTCTACAGGGTCGCAGGCAAGCTGGAGCCTATCCCAGCTGACTACGGGCGAAAGGCGGGGTACACTCTGGACAAGTCACCAAGTCATCACAGGGCTGACACTTAGACACAGACAACCATTCACACTCACATTCACACCTACGGTCAATTTAGAGTCACCAGTTAACCTAACCTGCATGTCTTTGGACTGTGGGGGAAACCAGAGCACCCGGAGGAAACCCACGCGGACAACATGCAAACTCCGCACAGAAAGGCCCTCGCCGGCCACGGGGCTCGAACCCAGACCTTCTTGCTGTGAGGCGACAGCGCTAACCACTACACCACCATGCCGCCCAGAGCCTCATGTTAAAAATAAAATTGTGTAACATACTCAACCATTGTAGAGATACAGTATAGCAGCAAGCAAATTTAAACACTAAAATCAAAAACAGTCCATCCTCTCATTGTGCCATTAAAAAGCTGAATGGCCCTAGGTACAAAAGATGTCAGCAACCTGTCTGTTTTGCAAGATAGGGAAAGGAGCCTGCTGCTAACCATGCTCCTCTGTTTGGAGAAGATGGTGTGCAGGGGGTGGCTTTCATTGTCCATGATAGCGAGCAGTCTGCTCAGCGTCCTTTTGTCAGCAACTGCTGACAGAGTCTCTAGCTCCATACCCACCACAGAGCCAGCTTTACTCGCCAGCCTGTCCAGTTGTCCAGCATCCCTTTTCCTAATACTACCTCCCCAACATACCACAGCATAGAAAAGGACACTGGCCATGACAGACTGGTAGAACATAAGCAGGAGTTTGCTGCAGACATTAAAAGACCCCAGCTTCCTAAGGAAAAAAAGCCTACTCTGCCCTTTCTTATAAAGTGCATCAGTGTTGGCAGACCAGTCCAGTTTATTGTCAAGGTGTACCCCCAGGTACTTGTAAGTACTTGCAGTCTCCACAGTCACCCCATCAATAGTGACAGGCAACAGGGGAGAAACAGGCCTCCTGAAGTCCATCACCATTTCCTTGGCTTTGGTGGTGTTCAGCTGCAGCTGGTTGGACCTACACCATCCCACAAAGTCATCCACAAGGCTCCTGTACTCCCCTTCCTGACCATCCTTGATACACCCCACAATAGCAGTGTCGTCAGAGAATTTCTGCAAGTGGCATGACTCAGAGTTGCACTTGAAGTCAGTGGTGTATAGGGTGAACAGTACAGGAGAAAGAACAGTTCCCCGTGGTGCCCCTGTGCTACTGACCACAGTCTCAGATGTGAGGTCCCCCAGCCTAACAAACTGGGGCCATTCGGTGAGGTAATCTGTGATCCAAGACACCAGGCAAGTGTCTACTCCCACCTGCAGCAGTTTATCCCTCAACAGGAGGGGCTGGATGGTATTGAAGGTGCTGGAGAAATAAAAAAAACATGATTCTCACAGCACAGCCTCCTTTGTCCAAGTAAGAGTAGACTCTATGTAGCAGATACAGAACAGCATCCTCCACTCCCACATTCACCTTTTAAGCGAACTGTAGCGAGTCCAGCGCATGGCGGACCTGGGGTCTTAAGAGGTGGAGCAGCAGCCGTTCAAATGTCTTCATCAAGTGTGATGTAAGGGCAACAGGCCTGTAATCATTAAGTTCTTTAGGGTGAGCCTTTTTGGGAACTGGAACCAGGCATGACATTTTCCATTGTAAGGGTACCTTACCCTGTTGCAGACTAAAATTAAAGAGGTACTGAAGTGGTTCCCCCAATTCGACCGCACAGCTTCTGAGCAGTCTAGAGCAGACGCCATCCGGGCCCGCAGCCCTAGACTTGAGCCTTCTGAGTTCTCTACTGACTTGCTCAGTGCTAAAAGTAAAACATGTGGGGAGGGGGGGTGCAGAGTTTGAAAGCAGAGGTACAGGGGGGGAGGGGGGGCAGAGTCTTTAGATGCAAGAGGAGAAGATGAATTGGAGGTGGCAGGGACAGCAGCAGCAGCAGAGCTTTGGAATCGATTAAAAAAATGGTTCAGCTGGTTGGCTTTAACCATATCACCTTCAGCCTTACTGCTCTTACCCCCACAGCCCGTAATGTTGCGCACTCCCCACCAAACCTCTTTCATGTTGTTCTCCTGTAGTTTGCTCTCAACCTTATTCTTCTAGGACTCCTTAGCTGCTTTCAGATATTCTTTCAGCTCCTTCTGCACACCCTTCAGTTCTGTCACATCACCATTCTTAAACGCTTTCTTCTTATTATTGAGGAGGTTTTTGACGTCGCTGGTCACCCAGGGCCTGTTATTAGGAAAACAGCGCACAGATTTAATGGGAACAACTATGTCCATGCAGAAGTTCAAATAGCCCGTTATGCAATGTGAGGCTTCTTCTATATCCACAGCATCCAATGGCACACTCCAGTCATAGGGCTGCACGGTGGTATAGTGGTTAGCACTGTCGCCTCACAGCAAGAAGGTTCCAGGTTCGAGCCTCACGGCCAACAGGGGCCTTTCTGTGCGGAGTTTGCATGTTCTCCCCGTGTCCGCATGGGTTTCCTCCGGGTGCTCCGGTTTCCCCCACAGTTTAAAGACATGCAAATTCGGTACAATGGGGCCACTGTAATTGGCACAAGCTGTTGTGGTTTCCCATGCCATGATGTATGTACCTATATATATGTACATACGTATATGTATATATATATGTGTATATATATATATATATGTATATAGATAGATAGATAGATAGATAGATAGATAGATAGATCTTCCTATGGCAACAGCTAAATAAATAAGTCTGTGGACTCAAAGCAGTCCCTCAAGGCCTCTTCTGCCTCTGGTGTCCACTTCCTGAAGGTGCGTGTGGCAACGGGAAGCCTCTGAACTAGAGGCTTGTACAGTGGCTGAAGATAAATGAGGTTGTGGTCTGACCTACCCAACGGGGGTAGGGAGGTAGCACTGTATGCATCCCTCACGTTTGAATACAAAAGGTCAATTTTTCTATTTTTTTCTAGTAGGGCAGTCAACAAACTGGTAAAAATTAGTGAGGGTGGAGTCTAAGGTGACATGATTGAAATTGCCAGAGATCACAAAAAAAGCATCTGCATGTTGAGTTTGAAGCCCAGCTATCGTAGAGTGGATAGCGTCACACGCTAAGTCAGGAAGGGCTCGTGGCAGTACGTACACACAGACGACAATAACGTGGGACAGTTCTCTAGGTAAATAATAAGGACGGAGGCTACCCGCAAATATCTCCACATCCTTACTACATACAGTCTCTTTCACTGTAACGTGACCGGGATTGCACCATCTGTTGTTAACATACACCACCAATCCCCCACCCTTCTTCTTACCAGAAAGTTTGTTATCTCTGTCCAACCGGACAACATTGAACCCTGGTAGCTCAACATTAGCAGTGGGATTACAGCTTGTGAGCCACGTCTCAGTAAGGCAAATCAGGCTACACTCTCTGTAAAGTTTATGATTCCTTACCAGGGCAGCCAGTTCATCCATCTTATTAGCGAGTGAGTTAACATTCCCCATAACTATAGAAGGGATTGCGGGCTTGTATCTCCACTTCTTCTCACGTCGCCTCACCCTAACTTTAACTCCAGCTCTACATTCACGAAAACACCACAATTCCTCAGGGACATCAGCGTAGACCTCCCCCCTGCCAGCTTTGCGAAGCGCGAGTAGTTTACTCCTTGTATATCCAAGTTTAGCACCGGAGTGATGCAATGCCTCCATATCCATAGGATAAAATATAAAAATACTCCAAAAAGTGTGTAATCCAAAGAGCAACACAATAGAAAAAGTAAAACAAAAGACGAAGAAGACGCACCAGACACAGAGCTACCTAGACTTGCTGCCATTCACACGGCGCACAATGATTATTATCCATCCGTTGAGTTCCCCAGTATCTCAGACTCCCTGGTGCTGCAGACATCGTTCTACACGGACACACAGATGAAAACCTGGAAGGTCATGGAGGAGAACAACTTTTTATATGTGGTTGGTAAAAGATTTGGGGATCAGGACACTACAAGATAAATCCTGTATCGTTTTTGCCTGGGTAAGGAGAAATTTCTGGGCTTTTTGTCCGTGTCTTTTTTTAGGCCTGTCACGATAACAAATTTTGTTGGACGATATATTGTCTCAGAAATTATTGCGATAAACTATATTATTGTTGACGTCTTTTCAAGACAATTTTATGCCACTAGTAAAATAATAATGATCATGCAAATCCACCCTTTCAAAGAACAGTCAACTTTAATTAAGTCAACTTATTCAATTAAACACTGGAATGTTAAAAATATATAAATATAAATCAATAACCTAAAGAAATCAAACAACACCACTCACAACAAAAACAATAAATAAAATACAATCTATGGCTCTTAAAAATTGCACTTAAGTGAATATTAACTTGGCACAGGGTAATAAAAAGACATTCTTTTCTTCACAGGCAACATTCTGCCAATCCAGTTTCTCAAAGATTAGTACCCAGATCAACAAAAAGTGCAAAGTAACAACGTATTGCCAGCTGTCATTTGGATAAAAGTAACAACAATTAGAATGAGAGAACATGAAGGCAAGGGCGTAGGTTTGGTATCAACACTGGTGGGGACAAAAACCCAATGCCAACCCCCAGTGGCGCCAACTTCAGGTCAACATTAGAGGGTCACAATATTTTGCTCCATTGTGTTCCATCAAAAGAGTCTCCATCATCTCTCCAAAGGCCAGACTTTTAACATTTGAAGTTCAGAACTGTAGTAATTCATGAATAATAATAATAATAATAATATGCAATTTATTTGATTAATTCCAAATCTGGCATGTGATGATGAACTCATTCTACCAATTTGCAAATGCGTTTTACAAGCGAATACCGCATTGACTGTCGGGAGGGTGTATGTTCCTTTCCCTCATAAATGGAAGTAAAACACATCCGGAGCCTTAAACACTGCGTTCCATGAGGCTGGCAGGGGGAGTCGGCTCTCTTCTGTGGGATCTTTAACTGGTTTTAGAATGCTAGTTTAAGCTGATGTGTGATTGATCTAACGGTAAAACAGCACGAGGACTCGAGAACTTTTTCGACACGTTGAAAGGTTACAATTTTACTTGGCAACAGAATGTATCTGAATTCTGATTGGTTGTTGTATCTGAATTCTGATTGGTTGTTGTATCTGAATTCTGATTGGTTGTTGTATGTGAATTCTGATTGGTTGTTGTATCTGAATTCTGATTGGTTGTTGTATCTGAATTCTGATTGGTTGTTGTTATATTATTGCCCTTTTGTTGTCTTCTTGAGCCCAGAGCGGGGGGAGGGGGGGAGTGACAGGGTTCTACAGAGAAGTTTTTAGTCTCCGCTTTCAAATGAAACCCCTCGAAAACCAATCAGTTCAGCGGATGTGTGGACTCGGTATGTGACGTTTTCAAAAGAGAGGCGGAGTAACCAAAGATTTCTGATCCAGAAGGCGGAGGCTGTTCTGCTTATTACGTGAAAATGTTTGATTTGATTGTTTGTGGCCCAGACACCTTTTAATGTCCACATCACCATCAGGCTGTTGTTGTTTACATGTGTCATGTTACCCGAACTCGGTCAGGGCTCTGCAGGTCTGAACTGAAGCGCTTCAAATTAAGGGTTAGCAGGCTGCTAAAGTTTGCAGGCACTTCACAAGCAAGACTCGGTGCGATATTAGCCAACATTAGCACAATCTGATATGATTTAATAATGTCTTTGTGACCTTAATGAACACCAGTTGTTGTTGGTATCAAGTCGGATTGTTATTTACACGCCACAGAAACTTAGAAAACAGTCATATTCGTATGTAGTTGTTTTTACACACTGAATCCAAACTGTCGTTAACTGATTAATTTTCCGAGCTAATCTAACGTTACATTCCTCAAGGACAGCTTGCTAGCTAGCAGCCGCTCACTGCACTGCAACCGCACTTGCTAATTGACATGGTAGCTGAACCTGCTTGCTGTTTTTGTGACCACGCCCCCAGAGCGAATATTCATGAGAGAATTGGACGTGACATTTTGCCCAGTGGAAACCTACAGTAACCCTTTGTGTACCGCCCACGGAGTGGGATTTTTATTTTCTCCAGTCAGAAATATTGGTAGGGACCCATCCATACCCAATTCTACGCCTATGGCCTGTACAGCGGAGCACTGTGTTGCTGTCTTTTCCCCGTTCAGTGGATCCCCTGGCTGGATAACTGTTGCATGCTGGGAGGCCCCGCCTCTGACAGAGAGCCCCGCAAGATGACAGAAAACAGCGCGGTGTTTTATTCAGTCAGTGGGTCAAGCTAATACTCTGGAGACTTCCCTATGTAGCTGTACAGCGCGTAAATGCCAAAATCCCAGTAAAAAAAAAATTACTGAGTTCATTTTCATTTACCGTACGATAAGTCGGTATATCGAATATTGCGACAGGCCTAGTCTTTGCGATGGTTGCTAAGACGTTACAAGTTTTAGTATCGAGTGTAAACAAACGACAGCCGCTCGATTCTCAAACCTCCCTGCTCTTCTCTTCCAGCAGGCATCACAGATCCATATAATTTACCCACAAACATATTTATTTATTCTGTTCTCTCTCTCTGTGCACACACGAGTTAAATGTAGAGTAGGAATGTGACAAAAATAAAGGCTTCTTAATTTACCCACAAATGTATTTATTCTACTTGAAAAGTGCACGGCAAACCAGCTACTGAATTTGGGACACAATGACATCCTGAACTATTTAGTATTTGGCTTTAAACTTGGGGAAAAAAATTCGCACGGCCCACTAGCTGGCACTTCACAGTCCACTAATGGCCCGTGGCCCAGTGGTTGAGAAACACTTGCTTAGCGCATCTAGCCACTGGGATTTTTGCCCATTCATCAAGGCAAAACTGCTCCAACTCCTTCAGGTTAGATGGGTTGTTGGTGTACAGCAATCTTCAAGTTATGCCACAGATTCTCAATTGGATTGAAGTCTGAGCTTTGATTAGACCATTCCAAGACATTTAAATGTTTCCCTTTAAATCACTCCAGTGTAGCTTTAGAGGGTCATTGTCATGCTGGAACGTGAACCTTCATCCCAGTCTCAAACCTCTGGCCGACTCAAACAGGTTTTCCTCCAGAATTGCCCTGTATTTAGTGCCATCCATCTTTCCTTCAGTCCTGACCAGCTTTCCTGTCCCTGCAGATCAGTAGCGGAGATTTGGGAGGGGCTGTGGCATGAACAATCCAGGGCCTCCCTGCTAGGGGAGGCCCCCACTGGTCGGGATTTTTTTTTTTATACAGTTTATTGACCACATGTCCATTTGGAATTATTTACAACAAAATTGTTCAATAAAAATATATTATGTAGCCTGGGTTAGGCATAGTTTTTGGCTGTTTCTTTTCTTTAAAAAGGATGGGATAGTTGTCCCTTTAACATGTTAAATGAGTTTGCAAAGTTGTTGTTTGCTTGTTTGACCGGAATAGGCAGCTATGATCAAAGTTTTTTTTTTTTTTTCTGAAGTAAACATATATTAAATATTTTGGTTTGTACTGCATGTTACATGTGTGAATGGAAAGGTTGCTGAAATTACGCTAGTGTAAGCCAACGTTTAGAATTGGCTAGTATAATCGACTGTTTGGGGTACTGCAACATATCAGTGAGGGGGGGAGGGAAGGGGAGAGGAGGGGCCAAACATCTCCTGCCCTCCCCCGGCACAATACCCGAGCTCCACCCCTGCTGCAGATGAAAAACATCCCCACAGCATGATGCTGCCACCACCATGCTTTATTGTAGGAATGATGTTCTCGGGGTGTTGGGTTTGCGTCACACATGGCATTTCCCATGATGGCCAAAAAGATCAGTTTTTGTCTCATTTGACAAAAACTCATGTGTCTCATGTGTTTGGGGAGTCTGCCACATGCTGTTGGGCAAACTCCAAATTGGTTTTCTTCAGCAAGGGCTTTTTTCTGGCCACTCTTCCATAAAGCCCCGCCCACTCTGTGGAGCGTACAGCTTAAAGTGGTCCTATGAACAGATACTCCCATCTCCACTGTGGATCTTTGCAGCTTCTTCAGTGTTATTTTCGTGTCTTTGTTGCTTCTCTGATTAATGCCCTCCTTGCCAGGTCTGTGAGTTTTGGTGGGCGGGGCCTTCTCTTGTCAGGTTTGTTGTGGTGCCATATTCTTTCCATTTTGCTATAATGGATTTAATGGAGCTCTGTGGGATATTCAAAGTTGGGGATATTTTTTATAACCCAACCCTGATCTATACTTCTCCACAACTTTGTCTCTGGCCTGTTTGGAGGCTCCTTGGTTTTCATGTTGCTTGCTTAGTAGTGTTGCAGAGTCAGGGTCCTTCCAGAACAGGGTGATTGATACAGACATCATGTGACAGATCATGTGACACTCTGATTGCACACAGGTGGATCTTAATCAACTAATTATATGACTTATGAAGTGAATTGGTTGGACCAGCTCTTATTTAGGGGTTTCATATGAAAGGGGGTGAATACTTATGCACACTCCAGATGTCTGTTTTTTCATCTTCAGTGTTTGTGTCACAATTAAACAACAATGTGTACCTTTAAAGTGGTCGGCATGTTGTGTAAATCAGGGGTTCTCAACCTTTTGCAACCTGGGCCCCACCAAAGCTGGTTCATTGCAGTTGGGGGCCCCTCTTCTCGCCCCGCCCCCATCCCCCCCCAACACACTCACCCGCAGTGATGCCACCCGACCTACAGCACCTTATATTGACAGATAGATAGATAGATAGATAGATAGATAGATAGATAGATAGATAGATAGATAGATAGATAGCCCTGGGCTAGATTATTATTATTATTATTAGTAGTAGTAGTAGTAGTAGTAGCAGTAGCAGCAGTAGTAGCATTATCCATTCCATAGAAATACATAGGCCTATTATCATTATTAGGCTATTGTTATAATTGGCAGTAGCACCACATTTCTAATCTGCTTTCGGGCATTATTATTATTATTATTATTATTATTATTGCCTATTATCATTACTAAGCTGTTGGCAGTAGTACAAGACTTATGTTCTTTCAGGCATTATTATTATTATTAGGCCTATTATTATTTATTATTATTATTATTATTATTATTATTATTATTATTGCTGTTGTTGGTTGTTGATATTATTATTATTATTATTATTATTATGCTATTATTATTAATAGGCATCATTATTATTATTATTATTATTAGTGTTTTTATTAGGTATTTTGTTAGGCTTATCATTAGCTGGCTATTGATATCATTGGGAATTGGGACCAGGCGTGAATTTAGGTTTTACTTTTTACTGTGCCTTTGTGATCTGCATTTGCGTTAATGCGAGACCTGAGCCTGCTTTGCCTTACAAAGATCCTCGATTCTTGGCGAAATGTTTGACAAGCACAGTCTCAAGTCATCCTCAATTTGTGCACGATTGCGATATTTCGTTTTGAGCGCAGTCATTTTTGAAAATCCTGCCTCAC
>NC_083573.1:110506250-110516250 GCF_027579695.1 Neoarius graeffei | reverse complement strand
TTTTTTTCGCAGGTGACACTGAGACAGCCGATCAGTAATCACTAGGGTCATGTCACGTCCACAGACTATAAAATCAAGTTCAGTGATTTCTCCGCAGCATTATTTAACACGATCAGTTGATGGCAAAATGGAAGGAGGCGGTTCTTCTGGGGAATGCACACACCCATGTTTCAGTTTTCTGAAAGGAATAACGAGTCGTTTCATTGAAATTTTATTTTTTTGCCTAAAATGGAGTAAATCACAGCCTACAAAAACTCGTTGTCCGACCTGCGGAAGCATATTGAGGTGTATAAAAGTTTTATTCCAAGAGAAAGCTTACCCAAAGTCACCCATGTTTCAGTTTTCTGAAAGGAATAACGATTGGTTTCGTTTAAAATGTTTGCTCCGTTTGCCTAAAACGAAGCACGTCACAGCCGACAAAAACTTGCTGTCTGACCTGCGGAAGGATATTAAGGAATGTAAACGTTTTATTCCAAGAAAAAGCTTATCATAAAGTTGTCTGTGCTTTTAGAGCTAGCGATAACGTTGCAATATCTATGCAGTCTGCTTATTCAATGACTTTCTATGGATTTTCCCACCAAGTTGCCATAGTCTTGTCCACAGCTAACATTAACACGTAGCTAGTTAACTTGGACACTGTTAGTTAGCATGTAAAAATGGAGTTACGCTGACATGAATAACGTTAACTTATCTGAAGTGCTTTCAGAAATATGTTTTAGCATAATCTTGTACAAGTAAACAGAATGTACAAATCTTTCTTTTCTCGTAACGTTAGCGACCCAATATGATTTTGAGTTTGAAAAGAGTTTGCTAGCGTCAGGTGGAGCTTCACTGACGAGCCAGCTTATTGTTAAATCACCATGATTCCACAGGCAGATTCATATGTGCATGAATACATACACTTACTCATGTACACACACACACACACGACATGTGAGATGGACAGTATTTTACTCGTCAGTCACAACAAATTGTTGGAATCTTTTGTTTCGATGTCAGATGATGGTGTTGCACTTTTTTGTCTTGCTGAAAGCAGTGTTGCTGTTGGGCAGTTATTAAGCTCGAGGTGTGGATCTGGGTTTTAATCAGGTTGGATTGTCATTTTTATTTTCTGAGGAAGCTGCATTTACAGCTATTCCACTGTCTTCCTGACTAACGTACACATACATGTGTGCACACACTGCCAGAGCTGGGTCAGAACACGACCATGCTGCTTTGTGGGGTGGGGAGGAGCATTACGATTAATAAATAAATGACGATGGCTCTTTTTCAGTTCAGTTGTGTTTCATTTTGTAACATTCTACCAGGTGTTTATTCTACAGGTTCTACAAGTTGGTCAGTAAATCCAGTCGGTTGTTTCAGAGGCATTAGGTTTTGTATGCGCAATAATACAACAATATGTTGACAGAAAATGTATTTTAAATACTTAAGTATTTTTAAAATCAAGTACTTCAGTACTTTAACTGAAGTAAAAATTTGACTGTACAACTTTCACTTGCATTGGAGTAACATTTGACCAGTGGGATCTGTACTTTGACTTGAGTAATGAACTTGGGTTCTTTGTCCACCTCTGAATTGTGGAGATCTTTCCCAGAATTAGATGTGGGCACTGAGTGGAGCAGAAATCCATCTGGAGACAGAAAACACATTGAGCACGTCAGTTCCAAGCTATCACCAAGAGAGGTTGATGGTCTTGTGGACATCGCATCAGATGGGATGCTGAAGATGACATTTAAAGAGAAATGCTTGACAGACTTTTGGGTCCACATCCAACCTGAACCTCCTGAGCTGGCTGACTCTGCTCTGAAACTGTTAATGCCATTTTCAACCACATACAACTGGGAAGCTGGATTTTCCACTCTGGTTGGACTGAAAACAAAGCAGCGCAACCGGATCAATGTGGCCCCCAATATGAGATTAAAACTGTCCAGTTTGGAGCCAGACATTGCTTCACTGATGGATCAGAATAAGCAGCACCGTTCTTCCCATTAAGATAAGGACAACAATGAGTGAGATGACTAGACTATTTGTAAAACTCTCATTTCATTAATGTATAATTTGTAATATACTGTTGTAGTCGTCTCATTGTTTTTTGTACGGGACAATTAGGGGGTTCGGTGGTCCGCGAGATTTTTTTATTAATAAAGTGGTCCTTGGTTTGAAAAAGTTTGAGAAACACTGAACTAAACTGATGTGTGTTGTTTAAAGTGTAATGTATTATTCTATAAGAAACTGAAATGTGTCCATGAGAATCAGATTTACTTTCTACATTAATTCCATCTCATCAATCAATAAAAATTAAACTTGTGAATTGTAATTCTAGCTGTTTAGATCTTGTGTCTCCACCTCTATCCGTCCCTTTCCCTTTCTTCTAGTTAAATCCATCATCTCATATGAGCTGAGACACGTGGATCTGTCCAAGTACAAACACACAGTCTCTTTATTTTATATTTTTATTCTGACATCAGAACCTTGTGTTCAGGGAGACACTTTATTTCACAACTGATGGAACACACTGCATTTATCCATCAGATATTCACAGATTTCATCATTTCTCTTCCAGTCTGCGTGGGTGTAATCTGAGAGAGGGAAGCTGTAGAGTTCTGTCCTCAGTTCTCAGCTCAAACTCCTCCAGACTGAGAGAACTGAACCTGAGTCGCAATAACCTGCAGGATTCAGGAGTGAAGCTGCTCTCTGCTGGACTGGAGAATCCACACTGTACACTGGAGACACTGAGGTACACACACACACACACACACACACACACACACACACACACACACACACACACAGAGAAACAAACCTCTGGTACTTTTACAGGAGATGGTTTCACTTTTTACACTAACAGGTTATTAAACCCACCTTCTGACACACGTGAACACACCACCTGTACTCAGGTCCACTCCAAACCCCCAGAAATCAGAGGTGTGTGTGTGAGCAGAGAATGATACACACCAACTGTTTTACTGTCTGTTTGAAACTCAACACACAACTTTGTGTTCAGTTCAAATAATTACATCATATTTTTCCCAAAATCTTGACCTCCAGCAGTAAAACAACCCCAATAAGAAGTGTCCATCAAACCCCACCCTCACAAACTCCTGACCAATCAGAGAGCTCCCTCATGGACAGTGTCTTGCAAAAGTATTCACCCCCTTGGTGTTTGTCCTGTTTTGTCGCATTACAAGCTGGAATTAAAATGGAGTTTTGGAGGGTTAGCACCATTTGATTTACACAACATGCCGACCACTTTAAAGCTGAAAATGGTTGTTTTATTGTGACACAAACAATTAATACAATGACACACACCCCACCCAAAAAAAAAAAACAAACAACAACCAGAAGTCTGGTGTGGGCATAGGTATTCAACCCCCAAAGTCAGTACCTTGTAGAGCCACCTTTTGCTGCAATTCCAGCTGCAAGTCTCTTAGGGAATGTCTCGATTAGCTTAGCACAGGGGTTCTCAACCTTTTCTGCTTCGAGGCCCACCTATTCATACTTGTACCGAGTCGGGGCTCATTAAAACAGATGCCCAATTATTTTGGCTCATCTATTCTATTAGAATCTAATAATCTCCTGTAAAGTGTATTAATGGGATGCGACATCACTCCCTGTTACAGATGGGAGCCCAGGAATTAAATCAGTCCAATAAAAGCTGTTTTTAATTGTAGGTGTTGTATTTAAAACTGTATGGATGTGCCAGAGCAGGGTTTCCCGCAGAAAATCAGGTCGTCAAGGTGGGACCAGGGGGGAGGGGGCGTCGCCTGGGGGGCAGTGGCGGCGGCGACAGTCGAGCTGAGGGGGGGGTTGGGCGGGCGGTGTCCTGTTTGGGCGACGTTGGCGAGAAATCTGGATCACAGGGCCAACAACTTCTTTAAAGGAATACTCCAGAGTGAAATGCTTTCTTGGTCTATTTTCGCATTATTGGGAGTGCATACGTTGAGTTGCTCCCACAATCACATCAATCGGTTGTGTTTTGAGAAAATTCGTTTTTTGTGATTTCAACCGGAAAGCGCTAACACGGCAGTGGCCGGGGCATGTCTTTTTGCCGATACAAAACGCTAGTTTTAAAACCATTGCAAAGCTCTAAACAACATGACAGTTCTGTGGAAGTGAGTAGAGGGTTCCTACAAACAAAACGAAGTGTCCCTGGCTCTGCAGGTGCACTGACAGTGTGTATAGAAGAGTAAATTCAAAGCCAGTGACCTTACCTGAAGTCGGTCTTCCTCAGACGCCATCTTCAGTGGACAGTCCGTAAAAGTCAAGTGCAGTGGGATGGAAATGCACTAGCGGGATGGGCTCTGCACTCGGCACTCGACTTTTACGGACTGTCCACTGAAGATGGCGTCTGAGGAAGACCAACTTCAGGTAAGGTCACTGGCTTTTTATTTACTCTTCTACACACTCTGTCTGTGCACTTACAGAGCCAGGGACACTTCGTTTTGTTTGTAGGAACCCTCTACTCACTTCCACAGAACTGTTATGTTGTTTTGAGCTTTGCAATGATTTTAAAACTAGCATTTTGTATCGGCAAAAAGACACGCCCCGGCCACTGCCGTGTTAGCGCTTTCCAGTTGAAATCACAAAAAAACGAATTTTCTCAAAACACAACCGATTGATGTGATTGTGGTAGTAACTCAACGTATGCACTCCCAATAATGCGAAAATAGACCTAAAAAGCATTTCACTCCGGAGTATTCCTTTAAGGGCAACAGCCTTCTTTTATTTACTGAACTCTTTTTATAAATAAACAAAACAGTTAAAGTGTAATAACACAATAACAAGATAACAACATACAATCAAAGTGCAATAACAAAATAAACAATAACTAGACTGCATTTCCGCAGAGAAAATGCAAAGTGTGCTTGCTGAGCTGCAGCAGAACAGCTAAAAGCTAGCATGCCAACATGCTAATGCCAACATGCTAACAACTAGCATGCTAACAGTTAGCATACTAACATGCTAAAAGCTAGCATGTTAACATTTTAATGCTAACATGCTAATAGATAACATGCTACCAGCTAGCATTCTAACATGCTAATGATTAACATGCTATTTGTTAAAATTCTAACACTTTAAGGCTAATATGTTGACAATTATCATGCTAACAGGCTAACATGCTAATGGCTAGTATGTTAACTTTTAGCATGCTAACATGCTGAGGGTGACATGCTAACAGCTAACATGCTGAGGGTGACATGCTAACATGCTCAGACGAACTCGCTAACAGCAAACATGCGAACTCTGCATGCTACCATGCTAATCTTGACATGTTAACAGCTCTCATGCTAATGGTGAACATGCTAACAACTCGCAATCTAACAGCAGGCATGATATCGTAATGGGTAATATGCTAACAGCTAGCATGGTGACACTTGAATGCTTATATGCTAATTGCTATCGTGTGTGCGTGTAAGTATTCCTAATAAAGTGGCCATTGAGTTGAAGTTGATTTGCTGTCCAAGTCTCAGATGAGCAGATCCTTGCCAAATGCATCATCACCTATGGGGGAAGGGAGGAACGACTCAGTCAAGCTTCCATTGATTAGCGGCAAAATGGAGAAAAACTGGACGGATGAAAGGCAAGACAAAGCAGAGTGCGGGTCAGAAGCGATATCATGTGTGTGATGGTGATTTGGCCTGAGGTGCCGTATGAAGTTTGGTGGATGTGTGGTGAAGTGTTACTGAGCAAAACTCCATTCATTTGAATGGGGCCAAAAATCAATGCAAGCCTATGGAAGTAAAAAGAGATGCGTGAAAACCAAGGAAAAAATGAGTGCAGGTCTCAGATGAGGGGATGGATCTGTGCGGGGACTTGGCCTGAGGCATCAAGTGAAGTTTCTTGAAGTTTGGTCACTTGGTTAAAAAAACTGATGGAGAGTGAAAGTTTTTCTCCTGAAACACCATTCATTTTCAATGGGGCCAAAAATCAATGCAAGCCTATGGAGGAAAAAGGGATGAGCAAAAAGAAAGGAAAAACATGAGTGCAGGTCAGAACCGATTGCATGTATGTGTCGGGGGAGTTGGCCTGAAGTATCACATGAGGTTTGGTGCATCTGCGATGGAGCGTGTCTGAGTAGGACGATTCGATTCATGAGCCCTATTCATTCTCTATGGAGAAAAAAACAAAAGAAAAACGACAAGAACAAGAGAACGGGCGCGTTGATCCAAAAGCTGTATACAAGCACACTACACCACTTCGGGCCAGACGTCTCAGAGTTGGAACGGTGTCTCTATCTCGAATGCCCTAGGAGGAGGAGTGGATCCAAAAACCGTGTCGGAATAAGGCAGAATAAGTAAACTTAAGAAGAACAATCGTGTGCTTTACCTTTGCTTGAGCAAGCACACTAGCAAGATAACAACATACAATCACACAACATGTGCAAGTATTCTAGTGTGATACAACTTCACATACAGGTGATAGATGGTGCAGTAGCATATTTAACCAGCAGATGCCGCTATTCGGCCTCATTGCGATGCGGCCATATTTTAATTGTCTATGCATGCGTGGATGCGGCAGATTTTTTTTTTTTTTTTCTGGGGGGACGTAGTCAAGGCGGGGGGCAGTTGTTGTCAAGGCGGCCGTCCTAACTATAAAGCGCTGTGGGAAACCCTGCAGAAGCCAAACCATGCATGCAGTTCATTCTCAGCCAAAAGGGATTAATGATCCAAAAGTGGAGTCTGGTCCATTAACACAGGAACTTATTGCCATTTTTGTGTTCAGCAAAAAAGCAAGTTATTAAACCCAAGAATTGGATATAGAAACCACTCAGTGGGATTCGATCCTTACACACGAACAAAGAAGGAATTTTCTTGTGAAACAAAAGTTTACTCGCTAAATTTGACATTAGGAGAATAAATTTTGATCCTCTTGTAGCCGTAACTAAATACAAAGACAATAGTTAAGCATAATATTAATGAACTTAATGTGAAGATAATCAACAGATTTTAAGGATTTTTTTAAAGATGGTGTATATTTTTAATCTTTTCTATTTGTAATGATTTGTATCTGTGCACGACCCCACCAGCTCTGCTGATCAACTTATCGTCTTTATATAAAGTAATTCGTTCATTCATTCATTATGAGTTGGAAAATTATCCATCCGTTGAGTTCCCCGACATTCCAGACTCCCTGGTGCTGCAGACATCATTCTACACAGACACACAGATGAAAACCTGGAAAAGGATGGAGGAGAACAACTTTTTATATGTGGCTGGGTTAAAGAACTGGGGATCAGGACACTACAAGATAAATCCTGTCTTGTTTTTGCCCAAATAAGGAGAAATTTCTGGGCTTTTTGTCCGCGTCTTTGCGATGGTTGCTAAGACGCTACAAGTTTTAGTATCGAGTGTAAACAAATGACAGCTGCTCGATTCTCAAACCTCCCTGCTCTTCTCTTCCAGCAGGCATCACAGATCCATATAATTTACCCACAAACATTTATTTATTCTGTTCTCTCTCTCTCTCTGTGCGTACGCGAGTTAAATGTAGAGTAGTAATGTGACAAAAATAAAGGCTTCTTAATTTACCCACAAATGTATTTATTCTACTTGAAAAGTGCACGGCAAACCAGCTACTGAATTTGGGACACGACGACATCCTGAACTATTTAGTAGTTGGCTTTAAACTTGGGGAAAAAAATTCACAGCCCACTAGCTGGCGTTTCACGGTCCACTAATGGGCTGCAGCCCAGTGATTGAGAAACACTGGCTTAGCACATCTAGCCACTGGGATTTTTGCCCATTCCTCAAGGCAAAACTGCTCCAACTCCTTCAGGTTAGATGGGTTGTGTTGGTGTACAGCAATCTTCAAGTTATGCCACAGATTCTCAGTTGGATTGAAGTCTGGGCTTTGATTAGGCCATTCCAAGACATTTAAATGTTTCCCTTTAATCAAATCCAGTGTAGCTTTAGCAGTATGTTTAGGGTCATTGTCCTGCTGGAATGTGAACCTTCGTCCCAGTCTCAAACCTCTGGCCGACTCGAACAGGTTTTCCTCCAGAATTGCCCTGTATTTAGTGCCATCCATCTTTCCTTCAGTCCTGACCAGCTTTCCTGTCCCTGCAGATGAAAAACATCCCCACAGCATGATGCTGCCACCACCATGCTTTATTGTAGGAATGGTGTTCTCAGGGTGTTGGGTTTGCACCACACATGACATTTCCCATGATGGCCAAAAAGATCAGTTTTAGTCTCATTTGACCGGAGAATCTTCCATGTGTTTGGGGAGTCTGCCACATGCTGTTGGGCAAACTCCAAATGGGTAATCTCCACTGTGGATCTTTGCAGCTCCTTCAGTGTTATCATTGGTGTCTTTATCGCATCTCTGATTAATGCCCTCCTTGACCGGTCTGTGAATTTTGGTGGGCGGGGCCTTCTCTTGTCAGGTTTGTAGTGGTGCCATATTCTTTCCATTTTCTTATAATGGATTTAATGGGGCCGGCAAGGGCCTTTCTGCGTGGAGTTTGCATGTTCTCCCTGTGTCTGTGTGGGTTTACTCCGGGTGCTCCGGTTTCCCCCACAGTCCAAAGACATGCAGGTTAGGATAATTGGTGGCTCTAAATTGACCGTAGGTCACGACTTGTCCAGGGTGAACCCCGTCTCTCACCCATAGTCAGCTGGCTGGGCTCACGCTAGCCGCTCGCACGTCCGCAAATTGTGAAGTTTTATTCCAATTTGCGAAAAGAAAATCATCTGTATTCGCATTTTATGCGAAAGTCATTTAAAGCTTAAGCAAAATCCATCAAACAATTGCGATTTCTCAAGATAAACAGTACCTTTCAGGGCCTGAATTTGGGCGCAGGATTGCAGGTATCGTGCATATTTTTTTTAATTCCCGCACCTTTAACGATTCTAATGCGAGAGATTCCCGCACACATTACTGCATTGCCTGACAACGTCAATCTAATAATGGATCAGTGTGAATGCGTGACTACCTTCTGTTCTCAAGGTTACTTGAATTGAACCCTCCTTTTACTGACTGACCCCCCTCTTATCTCCCCCCGTAGCCTACTCAGAAAAAAAACAGCAGACACAGACAGGTCACTCACACAGAGACAGCGCGCACTCTTCCTCTCTTGGACTTTCGCTGTAAAACACGTGGACCGCTGGCTAAAACGCACAAGTGCAGTGGCAGAAGTTTCCCCTGCTAAGAGGAAAACTCCTGAATCCGATGGTGGTAATAGCAGTGTGAGTGATACCGTTGAGAATACTGCTGAGAACACACAGGACGAGACCGCTAACATTAATGTTGCGAAGGGGATTAGATCAGCGCATGGCTATAAGAAAAAAGTATTTACAAGGAAAAGCAAAGGACACTGATGCTGACAAAAGGGAGGACCACTAGGAGAAAGAGTAGGAAAGACTACATGCGTACAAGAATCCTGCACTCAGCAAAGATGAATTGTTCAGTGTTGAGAACAATTTGTTTTTTTTTTTATTAAAGATGGCATATGACGCAGGAGACAGGGCTATATGGTATAAGAGAATCCTGACAAGTCAACAAAGACTGTTGTCATGTTAACGTTCTATATGTGGACTGAAACAAAGTTTGTAAATTCATTCAGTGTTAAGAACAGTTTGATAGTGTTTTCTTATTTTAATTGTAGACATTAAACAGAGGACAGGGATGATCAGATCAGACATGAGAATAGAAAAATGATATAAAAGTTGATAAAAAAGATGATATAAAAATGTTATAAAAGGAAAAAGCAAAGGTCACTGATTAAAGAGATGGCCACTAAAAGAAGAGACAAATAACACAAACATAGTTAAGAGAATCCTGAAAAGTCAGCAGACTGGTTTAAGTTAGATTTTAAGTTAGACTTGTTGTGTCAATAAATTCATTGAGTGCTATTAAGAACAGACTAATTTTCTTCTTTTTTTATAATTAAATGAAGCAGTGACACTTAAAGAATAGTGCATGAAGATGAGGAAGAAGCAGCTGTGTAAAGCAACACTAAGGAGGTTGTAAAATTAGCTTCACTAAAAGGCACACAACC
>NC_083573.1:110386250-110501250 GCF_027579695.1 Neoarius graeffei | reverse complement strand
CTACACACACACTCGCAGCAATCGGGATTAAATATTAAATTTAATGCCATGATTTATAGCTAGTATTGTGATTTAACCAGCTTCTTTAATGTTGAATCTGAAGTTGAAATGATTGAATGTTAGATGTAAGGCTGCATTAAGTGATTCATGTTAGTTCGATAATCTATAGATTGTATTAGCCTTATTGCTGAACAAAGTGTTAAGATCCTTTATTATTATTTTTGGACTATTACTATTACTATTACATATACTATGGTAATGATCTAGATTTAATCGTTAGGTCTAAGCTGCATTTAGTGATTAATGTTAATTATGTTAATTAATTAGTAATTTATTAGTAATTAATGTTAGTTTTAAGTTAGTTTTATAATTACAGAATATAATAATTTAGGATTGTTAGACTTTATGATTCTAATTATTTTAGCTTAAAAGCATTAAACTAATTTAGTTTTTGGTTTTTGTTATGAGTTTAATTCTGAATCCTGTTAGTTGGTTTGCCAGACATATTCTCATTTTTCTTATGTTTCGTATGACTTTCTTGTTTTAATATGTTCTTATTTTTATGTTTATTTTCTTATAACATTCTTTGTTTTAACATTGTTAAAACCATATTGTTATTTGTTATTTTGCTTATGTCTTACTATATATTGATGAAATCAAGATGTAATTTACTGACTTAGCACACATTCATGTGTTAAGAAATTATGTTAGCTATTAGATCCTTTTCTGTGTAAACTGATGTCTTTGACCTTCTTTGAATAGACTCCGTAGACGAGACATTATCTGTGTTTAAAATTCCATGCTCTATGTTATATCTGATCTGAAGGGGTGTACGTGAGCAGAGACTTTTAATATCTGTCTGTACCTTGCTATCATGTCATATGATCAGAAATATGTTATGTTATGATTGATCCAAGATTTATACACACACACTGATGGAGATTATTATTGTTATTGCCAGATCAAGGTCCCCTCACTTGCACGCAAGTGAGGAGACAAACATAACTGATGTCATAGGTTGACATCACACACACGCTCACACATAGGCACATTACACACAAACATTACACACACACACATATGAAGACAAAATATAAACACAGAGATAAATGGATGCTATAAGATGTTTTCAAAAATGTTTTCATTTCGACGAAGTGACTGTGCAAATAAACTGGCATGTGAAACCTTCCTGGTTTTCCTGTCTGTTTCTCTCGCGGTATTTCGTCCCAGATCCGAGGGGCATGAAGGCATCAGGGGTCTCGAGAAGTAAGTTGACTGTTTCCGACTGGGTGAACCCTAACAGGAACAGAACAGATCCTGGAGATGGAACTGATCCCCATCAACCCTGTGACACATAATACAGCTCCATCTAGTGGCTCTTCCTGATATGACACTGTGTTGTGGTGTTTTCCAGTTTCTCTCATTCGGATACACACTGTAACGGAATGAATTCACCAAATAACTGATTCATTCTGCTCAAATCTCTGAACCACACAATATTCCTTCACAACAATAAACACATTCTTATTGTTCAACACAGTTTGCAGTTATACTGCATTCATTTTGCAAACTTCTATACACACTTCTCAACCCACTATGTACTTCTCATTGTCTCATTTTTCCTAAACACTGGAGTCACCAATCAGAACTCAGTGTGTTGATGGATGAAACCACATCTCACCTGTGAAAACCATTCACTCAGTTTTCTTCATCACCTGGGGAGAGATGGTTCACAACAGCACACTCAAGCGTCATTGATAGGAAGGGAGAAGAGAAACCGAGTGATAGTTCTGGATGACAGAGGGGTCTAGGGTGGGTTTTTCAGCAGTGGGGTGATGTGAGTTTGTTTGAAGCTGGAGGGAAACTATCCGGAGGACAAGGAGGAGTTGATAAATGGGAGGATGTCAGGAGTGATGGTCTGGAGGGGAGATGAGCGGATGTGATCAAGAGCACAGGTGGTAGGACGGTGAGAGAGCAGGAGCTGGGTGACATCAGCTGTGGAAAGAGGGGAAAAAGCAGAGAGCAGGAGGGAAGGGACAGGGATGGGAGAGGAGGGGGAGGCAGTCTGAAACTGAAAATGACTAAACTGGACTAAGAACAGAATATAATCCACCCAGCTAACATTTATTTAATTAAATACATCAGAAAAGTGTCAGCATAAACCTTCATCACTGAAAATATTGAACATTGTAGATGTTTTATCTCCTAAAACCAGATGCAGATTTACACATATGAGTAAATGATGAATCTTATAGCAATAATGGATAGATTTCATATTAATAAATGTAAATATTTAGGTAAAATGCCATGTTTTATTTATTTGAAAAGGGAGATTGTCAGCCCTGTGATGACCTGGCGACTTGTCCAGGGTGAACCCCGCCTTTCGCCCGTAGTCAGCTGGGATAGGCTCCAGCTTGCCTGCGACCCTGTAGAACAGGATAAAGCGGCTACAGATAATGAGATGAGATGAGGAGATTACATCACAGCACATGACACTGACTCAATAAAAACTAAATTAAAACTACAGAGATCTGTAATTTATTTAAAGGTCTCATTGCATCGTTTTTTCATTAATTGTGCGGTGGTCTCGAGTATGAATGAATGCCCTGTGAGCCAGTTTTGGTGAAAAAAATGCTGTGGTTCTCCTGTTTCAGGCTGTTCTAGTTTGGTGGAGGAGTGGGTGGCGGGAGAACGACAGGATTTCAGCTCTTACTCATTAATATTCATGACATGTAAACGTGTTACCTCTGATTGGCTAACAGCACTGTGACGCTCCCTCCAGTGGGTCAGAACCAGCGGATGTGGGTGTCTTTGTAAAAACTGTTTTGATTGGCTATTATGGCCTCGACATCGATGTTTTGACCAATAACAATGTAGATAACACGAATTTTACATCACATTCAACGAGATTAAATGAGACTAAAGATGGCGACTTACAAATAATGTGTAAACATCGTTGGAGTTAATAAAGGTTGAACAGCATGAAGGAACATACCCCAACCCCCCGAAATTAATAAAAAAAATTCTCAACGGATTTGGCATAATATAAAAAGGTCGTTTTTTACTCAGAAAAAACGGAAATCCGCCGAAAAGAGGAAAACTCTCATCCCTGCTGAGCTTGTGACCATGTCATGCACGCTAACGTGGAGAATATGAACATGCTATTTTGTAACAAAAACCTTCGAACAAAAAGTTCATGTTTTACTGACAGCTTGTGAGCTGGTGGTCGATCGTCTTGACGGTACAGATCCAGGGATTAAAAACAACCTCGAAGCAAAACCACTACTGAAGGCACCGAAGTTTGAAAAGTCCCTGTGGTTGAAATGATCAGAACACAGTACTAACGCTGCATTATACTTCGCTGGTGGTGTTCCAAAGATAAATTCCAACCATTTCTTCTTCAGCTCTTCTATCTTGAGCATGAAATGCAACGTTGATGTGTTACTGCCACAAATAACACAGGCACAAACTTGTTCAGACATGTTTTCAACTTGCTGTTAGGTCCTCTTCGTTAGCTACTGACGAGATGGGCTCTGCTATCTCTCCTCGCGCTGAAATCTGAACTTTCTTTCCGTGGGCGGTCGCAAGCCAAGGTGGGCGAGGCCATGAATACTAATTTTCGAAGTGACGTAAGTTCGTAGGGCTTTTTCAGATTCGCTCGTTTTTCCGACTATTTTCTTTCATAAGCTAATACAGGGAATGGGAGAAGAATTACATTTTCACATGCAGCATGCATATGCAACTCGGAGTGAACTATGGTATTTCAAAAAGAGCCAGTATTAAACGTTTTTGGTGGAAGGGCACCTTTAAAATCTATATGGAACTCTAAACACTGATAGTGTAATAATAATAATAATAATAATAATAATAATAATAATCTATAAAACAGAAGAGCACCTCCTGCTGTATGATGCTGTTAAAACCTTGTGGATGTTGTATATTATAGTTTATACAGCAAGTCCCTGTATTTTTAGCTCTCATCTGCAGTTTAAACTTTATCTTTGTGAAACTTTCACACGATTAAAATCTGAGTTATGACAAGATCAGTAGGCCCCAATGGAGTGGGTACGTTTCCAGGCTTGCCGAGGTGTTGAGCGGGAGCACAAGATTAGTAGGCCCCAACGGAGCGAGGACGCTTCCAGGCTTGCCGAGGTGTTGAGCGGGAGCACAAGATCAGTAGGCCCCAACGGAGCGAGGACACTTCCAGGCTTGCCGAGGTGTTGAGCAGGAACACATGACAGGGGGACTGAGCGCGTGTTTTTGGAGCAGCGTCTGTGAGCCTGTGCAGTAGTGTTTTAAGAAGAAATTTTGATGCAACTGCTGGATGGTGGAAAAGGTGGTTTTGCCATAATCTGGACTGTGACTGAATCAGAATGGCTAGTAGTAGTGGAGGACTTTCTGAGGAGGAAGATATGGACCTTGAATGGACAACAGTAGTAAAAAATAGGAAGGAGGAGGAAGGAAGGAAAGGAAAAATAACACAGTGACAACACCAGGCAAACGAGCACGTGAAGAGGATGAGGAAAGAAGTGAAGCAGGTAAAAAATAATGAAGGAAGAGTTTCAGATTATTCTTAAGTTTAAAGCAGGAGATGAGGTATCGTCTGTAAGTCCGATTGCCTTGACAAATGGACTGAGAAAAGCCATTGGGGATCTAGAGATGGCCGAGGTGTTAAGAGATGGCAGTTTGCTGGTGAAATGCAAAAATGCTGAACAGAGAAATAAAGTGTTTAAACTACAAACAGTGTGTAAGAAAGAAATAGCAGAAAGAAGAGTGATTGGTGAGAAAAACAGAGTTAGGGGAGTGATATCAGGAATCCCCCGAGGAGAAAATCTGGATGAACTGAAGGAAATGCTTAAAGGAGGAACTATCAGTGCGTTTACATGCACATAGAGAAAATCGAATTTCTGCCGTAGCCCGACTGAAATCGAAGTTCTAAATGGCATGTAAACACCTTAGCTCAGCTGAAATTGAACCAAACTGGATTTCTCGCAATCGAGCTACGCGACCTAGATTATGCGATTTCTGCTGAGCTACTTAGTGCATGTAAACCCTATCGAGCTACGTATTCGATCTACTTACTTCAGCACTGCCCCTTCCGGAAGTGACGAGTGACGAGACCACAAGCGGGAAACACAACAGCCTCGGTCGGCATGACACTTCACCTTAGCCGCCCACTTTATTAGGAACACTTCTGTTCGTACATACAAACTACAAACACTCTTTTTAGAGTTTATTTTATTTTTAAAAGGGACAGTGTACAAATGAAACATTATCCTTGTGGTAAGGACAGATGTCTGTACCAGGTTATAGCAGTACATGCTAATTTCCACCTGTAGTCCCTTTGTTTATACTCTTGAATAGCTCTTCTTTATGATGACAACTGGAAGTGTACCAACACGATGGGGCGTGTAGCGCCACCTGTGGCTCGGGTGCACAATGCACCTCACTCAATAGCTCGATTTCACAGTATGCATGTAGGATTGGATTTCTCTGGCACCCCTGCTGGGACCCTTTGCTCGATTACCGACAGCAGCTCGATTTGGATGCGCATGTAAACGTACTGTATGACAGGAATTAGACGGCTACAAGCAATTAAGAATGGGGAAAGAGAAGATAGTCCATCTGTGTTACTGGAGTTCAAAGACGACGTTCTTCCAGGAAAGGTGATGGTTGGATATATGAGCTTCTGTGTAAGAGCATATGTTCCTCCTCCCCTTAGATGCTATCAGTGTCAGAGGTATGGCCACATTGCTAGTGTGTGTAAGGGAAAGCAGAGATGTGGATGATGTGGAGGGGAGCATGCATATGGAGAATGTGGGAGGAATAGTGAAGTAAAATGTTGTAACTGCGGAGGAAATCACACAGCAGGATATGGAGGATGCCCAGTGAGGAAACAGGCAGTTGAGATTCAGCAAGTAAGAACAGAGCGGAGAGTAACTCATGCAGAGGCAGTAAAGATTGTGAATGTAGGGGGAAAATGAAAGTATAATCCAAAATAAACAGGCAAGTAAAGACAGAGGGTTGTTAGATAACTACAAACAGGAATCACAACGGACAGATTGGTTCTGTTTCTAGCCTGTGTTATCAACTGCTCAGAACAAGCAAATACTAAAACTGAAAAAAATCTAAATTATAGTGAAGGCAGCAGCAAAGTTCCTGAACACAAAGGACTTATCTTGGGAAAAAATATGTGCAGATCTTAGTCAAGGGGAAGGGACAGCAGAGGGAAGTCATCAAATCATACCATCATGCTTATTCTTCAGTGGAATGCTTGAAGTCTGATAGCAAATGGGCAAGAGTGTCAAGGTTACATCAATTCATTAAAAACAAAGCCAGATGTTAAATACATACGGGAAACATGGCTCAAACCAGTTCTAGACTTGAATATTAAAGGATATCATAGCATACACAAAGATAGGGTCAATGGAAATGGTGGAGGATGTGCAACATTTATTGATTGATTGATTACTTTATTCTGAACAATAAAGAAGATATAAAAATAAAAAAATGTAAATAAAAAATGCAATAATCAAAACATCATCATAAACAAACAGAATAGCGTAGCCACAAGGCAGTAACATAATAATGTTCAGAAAGGATTAGGAAGAAGTAAATAACTTATCAAATCCTAACCCTCTATACCACCGCTAATCAAACGTCACTTTCCGCCATAATAAACTATATATACAAAAGAAAACAAAAGCAACAAACAAAAAGAAAACATACCAACATACCAAGACATACCGACATGGTATAATATCGACCAAATCAAATCATATATACAGATACTTATGTTATGCATATATACACACATACAATACATCTATACAGTACATACATATACACATACCTATAACTATACACTAAATACAAGAAGACCAGTCACAGACTTACTCTCAATTTCATCATCACCTATATAGTCTGCCTGTCCTCATTCTCATATATTTTTAGTAACATGTTTTTATATAATTTTTTTAACAGTTTTATGTTGGTGCTATTTTTGAGTTCATTATCCAGACCATTCCACAATTGCACCCCACAGACTGTTATGCACATACTTTTCATAGTTTTTCTAACATTTACTCTCTTAAAATTCATTTCCCCTCTCAGGTTATACCCACCCTGCCTTTCCATAAACATAATTTGTACCTCACCCGGAAGAAGGTTATGTCTTGCTTTATACATAATTTGTGCAGTCTTGTGTTTAACCAGATCAGTGAATTTCAGAGTGTGTGCTTTTACGAATAATGCGTTTGTATGCTCAAGATATCCCGTATTACTGACGATTCTTATTGCTCTTTTTTGTAATGTGCATAACGGCTGCAGGTTAGATTTGTAGGTGTTACCCCATATCTCCACACAGTAGCTCAGATATGGAAGTATGAGTGCATTATACAGAGTATGTAGTGATTTATAGTCCAGAATGTGTCTTGATTTCCCCAAAATTGCAGTAATCTTTGCTATTTTTGCTTTAACATGATTAATATGTGGTTTCCAGCAGATTTTATGATCCACAATCACACCCAGAAATTTTATTTCATAAACTCTTTCTATGGTTATGTTGTCAATTTTCAATTCAACTTTAGGGTTCGACTTATATTTTCCAAATAACATAATCTTTGTTTTACTCAAATTCAATGACAATTTGTTTACATTAAACCACCTTTTTAATTTATTCATTTCGGTTGTGATTGTTTCCATAAGCTGCTGTGCATTGTCCCCGGCGCAAAAGATGTTTGTATCATCGGCAAATAAAATGCATTTCATTATACATGATACATTACATAAGTCATTAATGTATAATATAAACAGTTTAGGACCTAAGACAGACCCTTGCGGTACTCCACATGTTATGGGCAAATAATCAGACGTGTGATCTCCAATTTTTACAAATTGCTGCCTGTTGCTTAAGTAGCTCTTCACCCAGTCCAAACCAACCCCTCTGATACCATACCTCTCGAATTTGTTGAATAGAATGTCGTGATTTATTGTGTCAAATGCTTTCTTTAGATCTATGAAAATTCCCATAACATGTTTTTTATTGTCTATACCATTTGTGATTTTCTCGATAAGTTCCATTAATGCCAGGGTTGTTGATCTGTCTTTCCGGAATCCGTATTGACTGTCAGCTAAAAGTTTGTATTTTTCAATGAAGTTGTCTAGTTTTGCTGTAAACAGTTTTTCGAGGATCTTGGAGAACTGAGAGAGTAAAGAAACTGGCCTGTAATTTGTGTAATGGTGTCTATCCCCACATTTATATAAAGGTATAACTTTAGCTATTTTCATGTTGTTTGGAAATTTACCAGATTGAAAAGACATATTACATATGTGAGTAAATGGTTCTGCAATTTCTTCAATAACTTTTTTTATTAAACTCATATCAATATCATTCCAGTCAGTGGAGGTTTTACTTTCACTTCTCCTTACAATGTCTATGACCTCTTTTATGCCAACTGCACCAATGACTATAGATTTAGGATTTCTCTCCCATCAAGCAGCCTCCGCCCCTCCAGGTGTGTCTGTATCCTGAATCTTTTCTGCCAGATTTGGTCCCACATTTACAAAGAATCTATTAAAACCATTTACCACTTCTTCCATATTATTTATTGATCTGTCATTCTGAATATAATGATCAGGGTAGCTTGTGTTTTTGTTTTTAGCTCCATTCCTAATAATACTATTTAGTACATTCCATAGCCCCTTCATGTTATTTTTATTACTATCTAATAATTTATTATAATATTCCTTCTTACATGTCCTCATAATGCTGGTTAATTTATTCTTGTATTTTTTATATTTAATTTCTGCCTCTAAAGTTCTTTTTTTTATGAATTGTCTATACAGCGTGTTCTTTTTTTTACAGGCATTTTTTAATCCTTTGGTGATCCATGGACCATTTGCTTGTTTATGTCCATCACTGTATTTCCTTACAGGACAGGTTTTATCATATAGTGTTTTAAAGATATTTAGGAATCCACTGTATGCTTTGTCAATATCTTCTTCCTCATACACTACTTTCCAGTTCTGTTCAAGTAATTCACTCTGAAGTGTCCTTATATTTTCTTCGGTTCTTACCCGTTTGTATTTCAGCTGAATCATATCCTTAGGTTTCCAGTAATTACAGTGATAGACAATAAATACAGGTAAATGGTCACTGATGTCATTATATAAAAGCCCAATTTCTGTATTATTTTCCATACTGTTTGTAAATATGTTATCTATTAATGTGGCACAATGAGAAGTAATTCTACTAGGTTTGATGATTTTTGGGTATAAACCCATACTGTACATTGTATTTATGAAATCTTCTGTCATTTTATGCTTTTTTTTGATTTAACAGATCAATATTATAATCTCCACAGATAAACACAGTCTTCTGCACCGAGTTAGAAAACATGTTTTCCATCCAGTTTTCAAATATATCGATACTTGATGCTGGAGTTCTGTACAAACAGCTCACAATTATATTTTTTGCTTTTTCCATACAAATTTCCACTATAATGCATTCCACCAGATTATCAACAGCTGCTGTCATACTCTCCACCACCTTATACTTCAGTCCTTTATCCACATATATTGCCACACCTCCTCCTCTCTTTTTCACTTTGTTTATATGATTTAGATCATAACCCTCCATCTCAAAGTCCACACCTCTGTCAGTGCTGATCCATGTCTCTGAAATTGCTATGATGTTGAATGGGTTCTTAAACTGTTTCAAATATTCTTTAATATTGTGGAAGTTGGCATATAGGCTTCTGCTATTGAAGTGGATGATTGATATGTTATGCTTTGATTGGAAAGTTGCGTTGTAGTGCTCATCTGTGTAATAACTGCAGCTGTTTCCTACATCATTGAGTAAGTTGTTATCCGGATCAATATCATGTTCTATGTCCTGTATTTTATGTTCTGTATATACAAAGTTTTCTAGTCCTAATGTGTGTTTATTATCAGGAGTTGTCATGGCTGTAGTTTAAGGATACCTTGTTGTTGTACATTTCATTAATATTTGCTCAGCTCCTCCAGCTCCCTGATGACTAGAACTTTGGCTTGTTCTGGTGTTCCATTTAACTTGATGTATATTTTGCAGTTTGAAGTCCATGTAGATTGTATTTTCTTCTGTTTTCTGAGTAGACGGGCCATTCTGGCAATGTCCGCATTTTTCTTTGTCAGGTGCTCATTGAGGTACACGTCTGATCCCTTCAGCCGTCTTCCCTGTTTCAGCTGTTCGTTTTTGTGTTTCCTATTTGCAAACCGAACTATTATTGACGGTTTTGTCTTCACGTTTCCCCTTGGGAGCGGGTGACAGGCCTCGATGTTCTCCCTGTCTAACTCAATTCCCTTTGAGCGGAGAAACGCCGCCACCTGTTGCTCCACCGATGCCTCGTCCTCCTCGCTCGGCTCCTCTCCGTTCCGCATCATCACTGCCTGTGCATATGAACGAGGTTTTGTTTCCAAGCCGGTGATTATGATGTCATTCATTCTGGTATATTGCTCCAGATCGGCCACCTGGTTCTCCAGCAAGTTAATCCGCTTGTCCTTCTCGGTGATTTGTAACCTCAAGGCTTTAACTTCCTCCACCAGGCTCATGATGGTTTTCTGCTGTTGTCTAACAGCAGAAACCTCCTCCATCAACATGTCGAGTGATCATTTAATATCGTCGACCTCCTCAACCTGTGCCGTATTCTTTTTTGGTGGCATGGCGTCCCGTTATCATAACACGCTCACCGGTAGCTTCTTAGCGATGTAACACCAATATATATATAATTCTGGGAACTCCATTAACAAGGTTTACCCTGAGAGCCTCTGCAGCTCTCGCCACACACCATCTGAAGCTGTAAAAACTCCTTTGGTTGACACCATAGATGATCTACAACTTTCTTCAAATGATGTAAAAGACGCCCTACTATTGCTAAATGTAACAAAAGCTACTGGTCCTGACAAGATACCAGCTCGATTGTTGAGGAGCTGTGCACTATACATATGTACATCACTATGTTCCCTCTTCAATAAATGTCTAACATTAGGCAAGTTACCAGCCGAATGGAAACTTTCGAACATCGTCCCGATATTAAAGAATGGCCCAGCTAATGAAGTCTCTAACTACAGGCCAATTTCCTTACTACCGCTTGTCTCAAAGGTAATGGAACGCTGTGTTTACAACAAAATCATCGATCATATCTCTTTTAAACTACATCAACTCCAACATGGATTCTTGAAGGGGAAATCCACGACAACTCAGCTTCTCTCAGTTCTGCATGAAATTGGCAAATTGCTTGACAAAAGAGTGCAGACTGATGCCATCTATCGACTTTGCCAAGGCCTTTGACAGGGTAGACCACCATCTACTTCTTTGGAAACTCCAACGTTTTGGGATCTGTGGTAATCTTCTGAAATGCTTTGAGAACTAGCTCTCAGATCATTACCAAAGGGTTACAGTTTTTGGTGTTACATCTCCACCACTTAAAGTCGCATCTGGAGTTCCTCAAGGCTCAATACTTGGGCCTCTCCTCTTCTTCGTCTACGTTAATGACCTTCCTCAAGTTGTCTCCTCAACATCTGTTGCATTGTTTGCCGACGACACCGAGTGCTATCGGGCCATTAAGACTTTAGAACATGAAGTGATCCTTCAGCGGGACCTCGATTGTATGTGTGTGTGTGTGTGTGTGTGTGGTGCAAACAGTGGCGTATGGATTTAAATATCTCTAGGTGTTGCCTTCTTTCCATTACAAGGAACACTGAGGCTGTCAATTCATCTTATCATCTAAATGATGATCAGGTAAAATCTATAAATGCCCATAAGGATCTTGGGATCCTTGTGTCATCTGACCTCAAGTGGACAACCCATGTACGCACAGTAACTGCCAAAGCAAATAAAATGCTTGGGTTTGTAAGAAGATCATCAATTGGTATCCACGACACTTTTGTTTGTCTTATCCTGTACACCACTCTGATCTGGAGCATATTTGCTTATTGTTCTCAAGTCTGGGCCCCTCAAACTGTCTCGCTCATCACCACCATGGAAAGAGTTCAACGATGGGCAACCAAATGCATCCTATCCCTGCCTTTCAGAACAGAGGTCAGCTATAAAGATCGACTCCTCAAGCTTGGACTGCTTCCAATAACTTATTGGCTCGAGTACTTGGATCTACATAGTTTATCTTTTCAAATGTCTAGCAGTTGATAGCGACCCTAACATCTCCATTAACATCTCTAGAAGGACAACAAGGAATACTGCCAAAGGACTTTATTAAAGGTTCCTACATCATGGACTGTAACATTTCAAAACAGTTACTACATCAGAGTTGCAAGAGTATGGAACATCTTACCTGCACATATTAGAACTATAACCAAACTAAGCCAGTTCAAGAAGGAACTATACGAGTACTATATGAATATTACTGAACAATTTTACAATGTAAACATCCCTCAGTCCTTTAAATCTATATGTATTGTCACGTGTCGTCAAATTAGTGATCACCTTTGTACTTAATTATTATGATTGTCTGTTGTTAATTACTACAATTACAATTGTCTTTGTTGTTAATTACTATTATTACTATCGTTTTTGTTTATTATTAGTATTACTATTGCCTTGTTGTAATTATTATTTTCTTTTACTTTTGTTGTAAATCTTCTATTATTATTATTATTATTATTATTATTATTATTATTGTCATTGTTGTCAATTACTATTATTATTATTATTATTATTTTTAGATTGGGTCCCTGTAGTAGAGCTATGCTCTGTGGGGTCGCCCTGCCTTTATGGCGAAGCTTATAAATAAATAAATAAAATCCGGAAATTTGTAAGTGAAGATGCGCGTGATTGGGAAAAGTGGCTCAAGCCCCTGTTATTCGCAGTAAGAGAGGTCCCGCAAGCCTCCAAGGGTTTTCTCCATTTGAATTATTATATGGGCGTAAGCCATGTGGCATTCTGGACGTGCTACGGGAACATTGGGAGGAGGGACCTTCACCTAGCAAAAACGAAATCCAGTACGTTCTTGATCTGTGCATAAAACTCCACACCCTCATGCACCTAACCCAGGAGAATTTGTGGCAGGCACAAGAACATCAAACCCGGCTGTATGACAGGGGCACGCACCTTAGAGAGTTCACGCCAGGAGACAAAATGCTCATATTATTGCCCACGTTGAGCTCCAAATTAATCACCAAGTGGCAAGGGCCCTTCAAGGTCACACGGAGAGTCGGGGACGTAGACTATGAGGTGAGGCAAACAGATAAGGGCGGGGCATTGCAAATTTACCACCTCAAACTTTTAAAACACTGGAATGAGGGGGTCCCTGTGGTGTTGGCGTCGGTAGTTCCAGAGAAGGCGGAGCTGGGTGAAAAAGATAACATCTCGGACCACTCCGGTCCCTTGTGGGAACCACCTCTCACCGGCCCAACTCACGGAGGTGGCCAAGTTGCAAAAGGAATTTTCTGACGTGTTCTCACTCCTTCCTGGTCGTACCCACCTCATAGAAACGCCCCCAGGGGTGATAGTGTGTAGCCGCCCTTACCGCTTGCCTGAACACAAGAAAAAGGTGGTTTGGGATGAACTCAAGGCCATGCTCTAAATGGGCATAATCGAGGAGTCCCACAGTGACTGGAATAGCCCAGTGGTCCTGGTTCCCAAGACTGATGGGTCAGTCTGGTTCTGTGTGGACTATAGAAAGGTCAACATGGTGTCTAAATTTGACGCATACCCAGTGCTTCGCATTGATGAGTTGCTTGATCGGTTAGGCACTGCTCGCTTTTATTTGACACTGGATCTAACAAAGGGATATTGGCAGATCCCCTTGACTCCCCATCCCAAGAGAAAACTGCCTTTTCCACACCGTTTGGTTTACACCAATTTGTCATGCTCCCTTTTGGGTTGTTTGGGGCGCCCGCTACGTTCCAGCGGCTTATGGACAGGGTCCTCCATGCTCACGCTGCCTATGCGGCCGCCTATCTGAATGATATAATAATTTACAGCCATGATTGCCCGCGGCACTTGGAACACCTGAGGGCCGTTCTAAAGTCGTTGAGGTGAGCGGGCCTCACAGCTAACCTGAAAAAGTGTGCAATTGGGCGGGTGGAAGTACGGTATCTGGGGTTCCACTTGGGTCATGGGCAGGTGCATCCCCAAATTAACAAGACTGCAGTGATTGCGGCCTGCCCAAGACCAAAAAGGGGGTGAGAGAGTTCCTGGGGCTGGCTGGCTATTATCGTAGGTTTATACCTAACTATTCAGATGTCACCAGCCCATTAACCGATCTCACTAAAAAGGGGGCTCCAGATCCGGTCCAGTGGACGGAGCAGTGCCAACAGGCATTCTCTAAGGTAAAAGCTGCACTGTGTGGGGGGCCATTTTTGTACTCCCCTGACTTCTCTCTCCCCTTTATTTTGCAGACTGACGCCTCGGCCAGAGGGCTGGGGGCTGTTTTGTCCCAGAAGGTGGAGGATGAGGAGCACCCCGTGCTGTACATCAGCTGTAAACTTCTGCTTCTGGTTCAGCTCCCAGGCCTGAGTCAGGTGGTGGGGGTATGTGGCAATGGGGGTGTGGCCAAGTGGCAGTTTGTGAATGAAGGGCGGGGTTGGGGAAGGTAAGTGGCTAAAGGCCTCTGCATGCTCTTGCGACAAGGCTTTCGCAGATAGCTTTTCGCAGACAGTTGTAATTTATTGTTGAGCGGGGATAATAGGCGTGCGCGATGTTATTCACTGGCACAACGCAAGGGGGCGCAAAGTCGCTAGGAGTAGTTGGTGGGTGTGGTTAGTGGAGTGTTTATCCTCCGGTTACTTATAATGACTAGAACTTTTTTTTTTATAATGACTAGAACTGGAGTCGTATAGATGTACGTACTTCCTCAATCAACCGCTCTTCGTGCTGCTCCATCTTTGCTCTTGTTTTTAAAAATGCCGGTCGTGAAAACAAAACAAACCGGGAAAGTAGGGAAGCGGAAGTGCGTGTACAGCGGATGTAGAGTGGACCAATCAGAGCCCTCTTGTCTGCGGCGCTGTCTGCGAGGCTTCTGCGGTGGTCACAATTTTTGGGAGGTGCGCGTAGAGCGTCTGCGAAGGTGGGGGGGCTACGCAGACATTGTCTGCGACGCTATCTGCGAGGACTGGATTGTCAGCATAAATTGGCCTTAAGTCATTGCACCTGGTGGCAGTTAGTGTGTGTGTGTGTGTGTGTGTGTGTGTGTGTGTGTGTGTGTGTGTGTGTGTGTGTGTGTGTGTGTGTTGCAGGGATGGAGCATAAAAGGAGGAGGAGAGCAGAGAAGAGTCTCTCCTGACCAGAACAGGTGTGTGTTGCATGTGTGACTGTGTAAGTGAGAAAAGCTGAAAAGCTAAAGAAAAAAAGTAAAATAAAGTGTCTGTGTGAACACCAACTCTCGCCTGCCGTGCTTCTCCCACATCAGGATCTGTTACACATGGGTTTTTGAGGGTATTGCCCACAGCTTTCCTCACAAAAAGGCACACACCAGCCTTCGTCATATAATTGAAATCTTGAGCACCAAAATGTGTGGAAAAAAGTATATAACAAATCTCTATGCCCAGAAATTGCCTAGACAATAAAATTGAATTGACCAAACAAATCAATAAATAACAAACAGGAATGTATGACACTTTTAAAGCTATTTGTCTTCATCTATTTTCAGAACTTTTCATCTATAGAACTTTTTCTTCTCAAACTTGGTACTAAATTTCTACAGGATTTCCATTAGGTTTTCTATAGCAGCTGCTTCATGATTTGGATTTGTCTGCCAGTTTGCAATCACTCTTTATTCGTCACAGGTTCTGTTTGACAGATAAGAATGCTTTATGAATTCAAGAGAAGACAGAAGTGAACTGTACCGTGTTAAGCAATAAAACCTCATTCAGTGCGTTTACATGCACATAGAGAAAATCGAATTTCTGCCGTTGCTCGTCTGAAATCGAAGTTCTAAATGGCATGTAAACACCTTAGCTCAGCTGAAATTGAACCGAACTTGATTTCTCGCAATCGAGCTACACGACCTAGATTATGCGATTTTTGCCGAGCTACTTAGTGCATGTAAACCCTATCGAGCTACGTATTCGATCTACTTACTTCAGCACTGCCCCTTCCGGAAGTGACGAGTGACGAGACCACAAGCGGGAAACACAACAGCCTCGGTCGGCATGACACTTCACCTTAGCCGCCCACTTTATTAGGAACACTTCTGTTCGTACATACAAACTACAAACACTCTTCTTAGAGTTTAGAGTTTATTTTATTTTTAAAAGGGACAGTGCACAAATTAAACATTATCCTTGTGGTAAGGACAGATGTCTGTACCAGGTTATAGCAGTACATGCTAATTTCCACCTGTAGTCCCTTTGTTTATACTCTTGAATAGCTCTTCTTCATGACGACAACCGGAAGTGTACCAACACGATGGGGCGTGTAGCACCACCTGTGGCTCGGGTGCACAATGCACCTCACTCAATAGCTCGATTTCACAGTATGCATGTAGGATTGGATTTCTCTGGCACCCCTGCTGGGACCCTTTGCTCGATTACCGACAGCAGCTCGATTTGGATGCGCATGTAAACGTACTGACTGAGATGAAAAAGAAATGGTTTCTCATCATGCAGCATTCACCTGAATGGCAGGAACAGTGCCTGCAGTTTCTACTATAAATGCACAGGTGATCATTTAAAAAAATAGTCTTAAAGAATGTAAATTTATTTCAAACTTTAAAAGCAGCATGTAAATGTAATAACGGTGTGGTGCAGACTTGTCACTTATCCATGCCGTCAAATAAAATATTTTGTTTTGAAGCCAATAAAATACAGTAGCGCTTGAAAGTTTGTGAACCCTTTAGAATTTTCTATATCTCTGCATAAATATGACCTAAAACATCATCAGATTTTCACACAAGTCCTAAAAGTAGATAAAGAGAACCCAGTTAAACAAATGAGACAAAAATATTATACTTGGTCATTTACTGCACCACTGTAAATCCCAATTCCACCTCACCTTTGAATAGTTTTAGACCAAACTTTGCAGCATCTTTAGTGCTTTTAGTAACAGCATTTTCTTTCATCATTTGTAAATCTTCCTCACTTACAGTGATGAAGCGATTGGCCGCCATTTTACTGAGTCGCTCGAGGCCATTATCAAGAAATTCAGACTATTTCTTGATAATCAGTGTGCGCAATTTTCTATAAATCACCTGCATATTTATACTAAAGAAAATTTATCAACACCTTCTGATCAATCACAGTCCAGAATTCAACAGCTATGTAAATGTTTGTCTCAATGATATTCTCATTTTCTTCATGTGGGAAGATCATGGATTTTTCAAAACCTTGCGCTGTTAGTATTTATAGTTGAGGTGACTTACTCCTTCACTCCTACAGCTGCACTACAATCACTGCAGAACTGCACTTGCAGTCGAGATGACAGGTTACAAAAACTTTATTATACTGTATATTCTATTACAACATCTCATCTTTTTTGAGCCAATAAACATTAAACAGCCATATAGGTTTGCGTTATGATAAGTGTTAACTATGTAAAATGCAAGTTCAATTATAGATAAATAAATAGTAAAATTTACCTAACAGCAGCTCTTTATGAATCTATATATTTAGAAACAAAAATTAAATATGTTGACATTCATTAAATGTAACCTTATTTGTTGTGCTAAAACTATAAATAAAGTTATATTTACTCAGTAACAGCAGCTTATCAGTGAGATTGAAGCTAGAGCCCTGCACTCCCGCGGGAGTCCTGCAGGACCCGACGCAAAGCAGTGTGGCGCGGGACAAATTTTGAAAGCTCATTGCGGGCGCAGGCGGGAGGGGGAGTGCACAATGCGGGAGCGGGCGGGAGAGGTGATAAGCTGCAGTCCCGCTAACTAAAAACGTGTTTAAAATAAAATTTATAAATTCTTAATTTATGTCTATCATATATAATTTGTGCTGAATATTTTATTTGGCATTAATAAAAACATTTTAAGATGCCTAAATTTGCGAATGTGGTCTAATCTCGCGTACGTTTCCGATTCCTTTCCGCTCTTCCGTGTTTGAGATCTCCGATCATGGCAGAAGAGCAGAGCTCCTCTAGTGAAGCTCACAGTGCTTCAGAAGTAAGTGCTGCTTTAAAAAGAAAGTAGGGGGTGGGGCACCATCATGCTGTGTCTTTAAATTATATTAATTTCTTAAAGGCCTACTTGTATTTCCTAGAATGTAACTGTGAGGAGTGACATATAAGCTATGTGCAATGTACAATATTCTTAATATCCACTGTAGATTTTGGTAGGTTTGTTGGGTATCTCTGTAAAGCCTCAGCTGCGCATGCTGCCTGGCAACGCGCACCCTCGCTACGTGCACTAGGTGAAGGATCGGTCAGTGGAGAGCTCAGCTAAGCTCAGCATGTTTAATTCCCCAAGCCAATGACAAGAACTTTCGTGAGAAATAACGCGAATGTCTGCATCATGCGGGATTTGCGGGCAGGAGCGGGACAAAATATGGCAGGCGCGGGCGGGAGCGGGACTGAAAATCATAATTCTTTGCGGGAGCGGGACTGCACAATGCGGGAGCGGGTGGGAGCGGGACTGAAAATTCTGTCCTGCGCAGACCTCTACACCAGCCTTCGTCATATAATTGAAATCTTGAGCACCAAAATGTGTGAAAAAAGTATATAACAAATCTCTATGCCCAGAAATTGCCTAGACAATAAAATTGAATTGACCAAACAAATCAATAAATAACAAATAGGAATGTATGACACTTTTAAAGCTATTTGTCTTCATCTATTTTCAGAACTTTTCATCTATAGAACTTTTTCTTCTCAAACTTGGTACTAAATTTTTACAGGATTTCCATTAGGTTTTCTATAGCAGCTGCTTCATGATTTGGATTTGTCTGCCAGTTTGCAATCACTCTTTATTCATCACAGGTTCTGTTTGACAGATAAGAATGCTTTATGAATTCCAGAGAAGACAGAAGTGAACTGTACCATGTTCAGGGCTCTACACTAACTTTTTTTTTCAGGAGCACATGTGCTCCTAAGTTAAAAATTTTAGGGGCACAGGGAAAAAAATGGGGGCATAAGCACAAGTAGGTTTTCATTTTAAAGGTTTATTGCAGCGCAAACCTTAGACACACCAACACATAAAATGCAAAATTCATTTGAGAATGAATGAATGAACAAACAAATGAATAACAAACAACTGAATGAATGAACAAACAGTAGCTAAACAGAGAGCAGAGCTCAGCAGAGCTAACAACATCAAGGACAGCTCCCACCCTGGCTCTGAGTTATTTGACTTGCTGCCCTCAGGCAGACGTTACAGGTGCATCAAAGCAACTACCAACAGACTCAAAAACATTTTTTCCCCACAGGCCATAACCACCTTGAACAACTAGCCTTTTTCACATTACGTCACTTGCAGGGGAACTCGTATCCGTTTTCAGCCTTTTGAATGGAAGAAGAGGTATACGGCGGCAAAATATGTTAACAAAACTGTGTCATTCACAGATAAGATTGATAATAATATTGCGCATTGTTGCGTATTGTTAGCAACCATTCCAGTCACCTATCTGCCTTGTTTTGGAAAGGAAGTTTACTGACTTTCTATGGTTGCTACTTGTTCACCAGCAGATTAGCATGCCGCCTCTTCTTCCATTCAAAAGGCTGAAAACGGATGTGAGGTTCTTCTGCAAGTGACGTAATGTGAAAAAGGCTAATTACATGCACTGACTGATGCCACTTCTGGCAGGTGCAACAATGCACCAACAAGGACCTAAAAGGACAATATTCTCACACTTACAGTAGCAGACATTGAATTTTTCCCGTTCCAGCCGCACGCCATGCGACTGCCGTGCAGTTCCCAGCTGAACGCCAGGGGGCTGCCATGGATGGCTCAGACCCCCTCCCTCTCCTATTTTAATTCTAAACACGCCCATTCATTCAATTCCACGGTGTCACCATTAGATGGCGCTTCTCTCATAAAAAAAAAACATTACTTGAAATGTGTGAAGCTGTTGTACTGCACTTTATTCTGGTTTTTTTATGATCTTATGGATTAAAAACATTGAGATGATGAACCATCTGAAAGTCTTTTTTGGGGGGGTACATCTTACCTTCTTCGAATAAGTAATGGTTACTAAGTGATATTAATTACCTTTGATTAGTAATTATCAGGTATTACCTACTAGCAAACAAGAGATAATTTTACCCAATTTCAGTGAGAAAATAGCTGTTGAATAGATACATAAATGTGAGGTAAATTTTACCCAATTTAAGTATTTCATAGCTTTTTATTTCAGTTATCTTATACTCAATATATGGAATTAAATCTACCCCAAACAAGTCAATGCAAATTGTTACCTCAGATTTATTGGGTAAATTCTATACGGTAGGTTACTTTTTTCAGTGCAGGAGCAGGCAAAACTGTGGGTCTTGGTAGTCTGGTGGTTACTGCACATGTCTTGTACCGATAACTCCTGAAACATGGTTTGATTCTTGCCTTGGGTTTTTCACCCTCTCTCCCTGTTTTCTGCTAACCTCTATACCAGCTACTGTTAAACAAAGGCAAACTCGCTCAAAAATAAATATTTAAAAAAAAGTGACTCTTGCAATGAAGCACTGTGCACTTTTTAGTGTTACATGTAGGTCCTGCTTTCAAATAGGCTAGACAATATTAAATAGTGGCAATGTTGGGATGACTGGAAGTGTAGCAGACCGCATTCAGCGGCAGGTCGAAGGCAAGGAAGGACGGACAAGGACTGACTCCAACCCACTTTTATTCTGGTGAAACAGAAAATAATACAATGCAGCTGCTGTACATTTGTAGATCTGTAACCTCCAGCGTAGACAACTCTTTCTCTAGCTGGAGTGTGATCGTATAGTGATTAACTTTAAGAATTATCAAAGTGAGACACGGAGCCATTTTCTTTTTACACACGCAACAAGTGCAAACATTCTACAATAACATTCCCTCATTAAACAGCGGGACATTCCATTACAACATTCCATTGTTGGGTAAATGAACAGGACAAGAACTACTTTGAAATGATCCACACTAAACATCAACAGTACTTAATATTTGATTCCTTAAAGTTACAGGGAGAATTGAATCAGACAAGCAACGAGACAAAATACACCTCAGTTTTCTGCATTTCAATTACGTTTCTGAGACATAAAAGTAATGACAACGCCTACCTGGTGAAACAGAAAATAATACAATGCAGCTGCTGTACATTTGTAGATCTGTAACCTACACGGAATGATTGAGATAGTTAGCTTACTGTCCACGGTCAACAACAAAGAATACAAGTGTGCTCTGACTAGCAGCGAACCGACTAGCAAGTTCATAACGTGGTCAGAAATGATCATTCCAAAATAACATTACAATATTAATGCACAATCGTTTGCAACTCCATGACCGTGTAGCAGTATTACTCAAAACAACATTTTTAATTGCAAACCTTAGTATGCACACATTTATAATATTACAATTATGGATATACACGGAGCATTATACCACTGAACTTACCTCCAGCGTAGACAACTCTTTCTAGCTGGAGTAAGCATCGTGTGCAAAAACCCAACCTACTGCAGCTGCAAGAATACATCACCAGGTGGCTCCAAACTCGTATAAATCACAAGAACCAAATATTTTTAGTGAAATTCACCAAGGACATTTCCAACTCTGTTACAAAAGCAGACTTTTTTTTTGCTTATAAGACTTTACTAACTACTGAAATCTATTACAAGTTGAATGTAGCCACTGATTACTGTTTCATGAAATAGCCCAGATAGCAGAGGGACGTTGAAACGGTGCCGATTCTTGGTCAGAATGGTCGGTTTCCGTCGTAAGTCAGAAAATCAATGCTGAAACGGCGCCGTGAAACGTCGATTTCTCCGCCGTCGGAGAAGGTCGATTTATCACTGTTGAATCACCATGGGTAAAGATCTGTCGACCGTCAGAGAAGGTCGAATATACGATGTTGAACCATCGTCACTTTTGCTGGCCAGTTTTCAACATTGGTAGGATGAGCAACTAATTGTTCAGAATATAAATTGCCACTGTTTGTCTTATCCTGCTTACACATAGATACGAGTAAATGATATAAGTATAAGTGATAATGATAAGTAAATGATAAAAAAAAGAACAAAAACCAGTTTACTTTCTTAACTCAGCAATGGATTTGACCTTCTATCTTTGAAAGTTTTTTTGCAAATAACTTAACATTTCCAAGATGATCATAAATTAATTCTAAGAAGATTGAAAGTGTTACAAAACCTGCATCTTATACCTAACTGGTGGGAATGGTGGTGTTACAACTTATCCTGGTGTTACTTTCATACCCAGTGTCTCTCATCTCTGTTGTATTGACTTTCATTTCAAGGCATGATATAAAAAAGGGCCAGTACATATACGTAGCGATATGTCATTGGATGTCCTACGCTGTCCCATAATGCAGTGCGATTACCACTGCTGTTTACTGGATGACGTCATTTCCGTTATATACCTGGGTGCACGTGAAACTCCCACACCACTCGGTTGGATCGCGACTCTCTTGTGGATCGGCCTGCTGTTACGCTTGGACCATTGAAACAACATTGAGAAAAACACTGGACCACGCTACATTTTCATTCATCCCTGGACATCTGGTACGTACCATTATTCAGTCACTATTAATAAAGGGAATTTCGAATACAATTTCAAGCAGTTTAAGAAGTTATGATGAACTTCAGTCATATCACACGTTGGAGAAGTTTCCCTCAACTAGTATCCATTTGAAACAACAACAATGCAGATGCATTATTCAATCGAAAAACGAGTCGAAGTAGTTGTCTTGTTGGAGTGAAAACTTAGCATTTAAATCGAGCATGTAGGCCTAGGTCGCATGTCGTTTTGAGCTGACCTGTTCTTTTGTGTAGCCATGGGTCGCGCCTCGCGGCCATGAACTTTAAAGAAACCCATAGCCTACTGCTGACTTTCTTTATCAATGCTGCATCAAATTAATTTTGGTTATGTTTTTCTGTTTCCATGTACAGGTGTCTGCGCCGCAGGAGGAATAGGCCACAATTATAAATTATAAATAAATCATAAAATGTTTCTAAGAACTTGTTCAAGTGTGTTCTGTTCCTTATAAATGTTAAAAGTTATGCCTCATTAGATAGCTTGACAAACATTAGGAGAGGTGCATTGTTGCATGCATTTTTATATCCTGTTGTACATAAAACAGGACGTAGCCTACGCACATTGATATAAATTAAGTTTCACTTTCATGGTTGAAGTATGCATGTGTGTGTTCATCCTAGGCAAGAGCCCCGATGCTTTATTGTTAGCTAGTTTAATTTAGCCTGTTTTGCTTAATTTGTAGCCTTCCTGTTGTACATAAAACAGGAAGTAAAGTTGGATGAATCATCGCCGAAAATTAAACTATAAATCGACCGAAATCCGTAGTTGAATAAAGGGTGAAAGGGGGTCTATTCTCTGTCGGCCACCATCCACTTTTCAACGTCGTGTCAACGCAAACTCGTATGAGCAAAGCGGTGTTGAATCAACGCCGGTGATCCACGATGATTCGACGGCGTATGGTCGAAGAACATGCCGATGATTCCCCGTCGAATCAACGCCCTTTTGCTATCTGGGAGGCCTTATAGGGCACGCTAAACAACATGCTTGTGATGAAAGTACCGTATAGCTTAATTGTTTGAATCAGTGTATCATTCGTTCTTTCTATTTTCAAATAATAATAATAATAAGTTAAATTTATATAGCGCCTTTCAAAAAACCCAAGGACGCTTTACAATTATAGACAAGGAAAGAAAAAATAAATAAATAAAAATATAATAAAAAGTAAAAAGTCCACCAAGTAGGGGTCAGGATGTAATTCCCGTGGTGTAGCAGCCACAGTCCCACCAAAAGGCGCACGAAAACAAGTCCCACATCTCCAGCACCACCGCCGTGATGCCGTCAGCAACATCGTTCGAACACCACAATATGGATCCACACAGCGAGCAGAGAAGCTCTGCCACGCAGAGCGCTGGTGTGTCCCAAACCGCCTGCACAGCCGCCGCGATAAAAAATGGCAATGAAAAAGTGACTGGTTATTTGTTTTTATTTTAACACAAAAAATGAAAAAATGACTGGTTTTTCATATTTTTTAATATGAGCCTAAAATTGAAATGAAAGTCATTTTTTGATTGCCAATTAAAACTGGAAAGAACGAATGATACACAATCCATGTATCATTCATTCTTTCTTTTTTTCAGTAATACGCAATGACTCGGCCAGGCCCTTTCTTTAGTGTAATAAGAGACAGTAGAGAGGTTCATGCCATTTGTCTATTTTTATTAAAATGTACCGGTACAGTGTAATCACAAAACAGTATCGTATTTGAACTGACAAGAGACAGTTACCGTATCATTTCCCACTATGCCCTCCTTTGTTCCAAATAACCAGATTTATCATGTTTAATTATTAACAATTATAATAATAATAAATCAATATAAAACCCCGACATCTACAGAAGATTTTCAACAAATAGGGGGCAGGGAAGCTCGCACACAGCAGCGAGTGATCTGTGATGAGATGATTTTGAGAAGCAAAAAAAAAAAAAAACGCTCAACACCAGCAAATGTGGATTAAAGCAGAAAATTTTGTTAGGTAAAATCACTTTAGAAATTTTAGAAATCATTACATTCTTATTTTTTTCAATAAAAATAATATTTTTTAACTTTATAATGCTTAGTTATGTGCCGGGGCTCTGTCAGTCATTGATAGCCCAACTAATCACAGCGCTGTGGTTTTTTTCCTGATCCTTGGCATTGTGTTTTTTCTTTCTTTGTTGATAATGTGTTATTGTATATGATAAACACGGTTCATTAAAAGGCCCAGAGATTTTCACTTATGCTGCATGCCCCCTCCTCTCTGCAAAAACTGTGTATTCCTCTCAAGGTGCTAACTGTCTCCATTGTATTGTGAACAGCCACTCCACCCCCCACTGAGGTTGCTATTCATGAATGGTAATTTGGTTTTAGGTTACACCCCAATTTCAATGACAATTTACTCTGCCAAGCTCACAATGTCAGAGGACAGAGGACTGGAATGAGTGCCCCAAAAAACACAATTTCAGCTTGGAAAAACTACAGATGGTATAACTTCAGGAAGAAAATAAACATTTATTTCACACTAAGAAAAGCAGGCTCACTACACATGGAGGCTATACAAAGTGCAGACATCTAGCATACAGTTGTCCCATCTAGTAGTTTCCACATTCCCATGGTGAGTCTTTCCTACGGTACATTTGCCACAGGTGTATTTGTGGCAGCGTACACAAAGTTCAGTGCTTCTGTTATTATTGCAGGGTATGCGCACCTGGCACTGTGTCTTTTTCTTCTGAGAAACTTTCATCTCATACTGCTGTTTGTGTTCTTCCCCTTGTGCCTTTTCCTGCAAAAGCCTGTTTTGAAGTTCCTCTGCAAGCTCCAGCATGAACAGTTGGCGACTTTCTTTGGATCCTGTACATGCTGTGTACAAGACGTGCATTTGTGATAGCCATTTCAAGCAGGTTGTAAAACACAGCCATGGGCCATCTCCGTGTTCCTGCATGCACCGAGTAGTTGCGTAATTTCTGGTTCATGATATCAATGCTGCATTTGAAATGGTTGTAATCAACAACAGTGTTTGGTTTTTGTTTTGGGGTGTCCACAATTTCCACTTTCTGATGCATGGTGCTCAGAAGACAAGCAGATTTCTTTTTTTTGTTGCAAACACCATCAGCAAGGCACTTCCAGATGTGAACACCTGTGTGGAGTACAACTGGCGCCCCGAGGTTTCCTTTGCAGTTCCTGGTAGCTCCTGATGATTTTTGTTGATGGTGCCAAGCAGAGTTGTTTTTCGTTGAAGAAGCCTGTTAGCCAAAGACAGAGAGGTGAAGAAATTATCCATAGTTACAGTCCTTCCCTGGTCCATACGGTAAATGGTTCCATCAATTTCAAAACAACATTCTCTGATAGCCTCTCTCCCGTTGGACAAGTGGGATCTTTTCCCAAGTAAGGGATGGCATTACACATGTATTTTGTGTCCAGATCTGCTGCAATCCAAAACTTGATTCCAAACTTGTCAGGGTTGGATGCGGTGTACTGCAGAAAGGGACAACGAACCTTTGAAGGAAATAACTGCTCATGCATGGTAACATGTTGCCCTGGACTGTAGGACGACACACAATTCTGAACAAACTCCTGCCAGATGTCTGAAATTGCTGCAAATTTGTCCGTTTGTATGCGCTCCTTGTCGGTGTCCTTGTTGTCAAAGCGAATTGTACCGCTTTATTTCAAGAAAGCGGTTACGGGGCATTATGGCTTTGATATCTGGGTTGCCGAATCTATTGGCCCACCTGAGTCACATGGCACCAATGTAGCCCTTGGCAGCCCTTCGAAAAAGGATTGCAAGGAATGCCATCAGCTCGAAGACACTCATCTGCCAGCTGGGATTTGTTCTATGGCCCTCCTGGACTGTGCAGTCTCTGATGGCCAACAACATGCTGATATCCAACAAATACAGGAAGCTTTGAAGGCGACTCGTGATTTTGCATGTTGCAAACTCTGTTGGCCCTCCAGATCCATTGAATGCTGTCTGTGGAGTTTCATGAGCAGAAAAGTCTCCAACTTTGTGGTGGAACCACACAGTGCCATCTTTCGCCTTCTCTGTGGATCCAGGTGTTATGCCCACATCTGCAACTTTTTGTTTTTTTATTACAAGGGGGGTTGATGTGCATTGTGTCTTCCTCCTCATCTGATGTGGCCTCTGTGTCTGAACTGTCCTGCTCAATCACATACTTGGGTTAGGGTTTCCGGAAAGATCCACGTCCAGGCCTAGGCCAAGGCCGTGTTGTGCACTGTCCTTCCCAAGCCCCATCCTCAATGCTCCACAAGTGCCTGGTCAGTACCCCCATGTTATATTTGGGTTATTATTCCATTATTATTTGAGGCTAGGTTTTGGGCTAGGGGCTAAGGCTAGGGGTTGGGTTAGGGGTGAGCTCAGGTTGGGGTTAGATCCAGGATTTGGGGTTAGGGTTAGAACTGATCCTTCTTGGTTGCCTTGGTTGTGACATTGTGAAGTCTGGTTAGGGTTAGAAACAAAGAGGCTATTTCTCAGGTAACACAATAATTAGGCTTCTTTACACAACAATGGGAGGCAGGTAATGGTACGTTAGACTTATTCACAAATTTGGGGGGGATTTCATTGCAGACTAAAGTCTGCACTTTGGGCCTTCTAGTGTTAAAAATATGCTGTTAACTCAAAACACTTCTTATTCATTGCAAAACGTTTATTTCAGCGCTGTATACAGGTATTGAGCACACAATGTGACCACTTTTATGCGGTAGCCTAATAATAATAGAACAACCCGAAAATTGCAGGGTAACCCCAGACCTACGCAAGTGATGCGCTACTGGCAAAAGAGCCAGCGACGTATGAAAAAAACCCACACCTTGGACCAAATACATATTATTTTCAGCACGCTGCTCCACCAGTCTGTAATGGTATTTTTCACATTACGGTGTAAATGTGGTCTTGAGAAAAGAAAAAAAAACATGTTTGCAGACCTTTTGTTAAAATCGCTAAAAGTGACATTGTAATATTGAAACAATGGGTCTTACAGGGTAAACTACAGTATGGCGTCTAACCTTTTGTAATGCGTAACAGCTCGTTTGGCTGGAATGCGCAAGCTGCCCTACCCCCCATTCAGTGAAAAGGGACCATTCTCTTTGAACAATGCAAAAGGCATCCCCCAAAACAGAACATTCAGAACCTGTTTTTCTGTCTCCTGTAAACTGCTAAGGGCAAACAGTCAGAACACACACTGAAAAAAATGATACTTTGGATAAACTGTGGAAAAACCGAATTAAATATTAATTTATGTCCATCATATATAATTTGTGCTGGATATTTTATTTGGCATTAATAAAAACATTTTAAGATGCCTAAATTTGTGGATGTGGTCTAATCTCGCATACGTTTCCGATTCCTTTCCGCACATGTTTTTTCAGAGGGGACACACACACACACACACACACACTGCTAATGCATTCCTGCCAATGTGCAATTCTAATATTTTTGCCTGTGTGTGTCTGTGTGTGTGCGTGTACATAAGTGTGTGTGTGTGTGTGCATACAGTAGCAGCAATTGAATTTTTCCCGTTCCAACCGCACGCCATGCGACTGCCATGCGACTGCCGTGCAGTTCCCAGCTGAACGCCAGGCGGCTGCCATGAATGGCTCAGACCCCCTCCCTCTCCTATTTTAATTCTAAACACGCCCATTCATTCGATTCCATGGTGTCGCCATTAGATGGCGCTTCTCTCATAAAAAAAATCTTGAAATGATGTGTAAAGCTTTTGTACTGCGCTTCCCGATTTCAGTGAGAAAGTAGCTGTAGAATAGATACATTAATGTGAGGTAAATTTTACCCAATTTAAGTATTTCATAGCTTTTTATTTCAGTTATTTTATACTCAATATATGGAATTAAATCTACCCCAAACAAGTCAATGCAAATTGTTACCTCAGATTTATTGGGTAAATTCTATATGGTAGGTTACTTTTTCAGTGCAGGAGCAGACAAAACTGCAGGTCTTGGTAGTCTGCTGGTTACTGCACATGTCCTGTACTGGTAATTCCTGAAACATGGTTTGATTCTTGCCTTGGGTTTACTCGCTCAAAAATAAATATTTAAAAAAATGTCTCTTGCAATGAAGCACTGTGCACTTTTTAGTGTTACATGTAGGTCCTTGTATCATCCGATCATTCAAGTATTCCATTTAATCTGAAAAACAAAAAAAACACTCAATATTTCATTTTCCTGTTTTTCTGTATGACCAAAAAATGAGGGATTGGTGTTTGTTTTCCTTTTTCCAACTCAAAACAGAACAAATAATAAACAGGGAAACCAAAACGAAATAATAACTCTAATTTACGATTATTGATTTTCTCTATTCCCCACGCTACATTAGCCTTCCCATGATCCTCAGCGACAGTCCATCATCATCTCTGCATCTATGAAACAGAAAAATTGCATGTGCATGTATATATCAGGTAATTTATTCATACATCCTATTCATTTAATATATTAAGCTGTTAATGTTAAGCTGATGATCTCTTAATTATTATTATCTCAATATAATAGTAATCTGTACTCGAGTTGAGGGGGGATGGGGGGGATGCCTTCCCCCCTGGAATAAAAAATGGTCAAAATCATCCCCCCTCTAAAATGGGCATCCCCCCTCCCTTCCCTTGAGCAATTTTATCAATAAATGTAGACATTACTTCTAATTAGAAATGCCATTCCACGTAGCTTTGCTGAAACTGAGCATACAGTAAGCTCCGCGAGAGAGGGCATGCGCAAGTGAAGCGTTTGAGGAGGTGACATTCAGTTGGGGTTCCGTTATTTTTTATTTCATTCGGCGTCAGTGACAGCAGCGGATTGCAGCATCATGGCCAAGCGGAGTGAACAGCAAGACCTAAGCAAGTTCGGCTTTAAGATCGCAAGAAAAAAACATTTCAGGAGGTAAGTCAAGAGTTACGAATATCAGTCACACTTTCTGTGAGCCCACTATCATGCTGTAAAGTTACCGATATGGAGCCTAATTTGTGGGCGGCGGATAACAACACAGCTATCATAATGAATGTTAGTTTGGAGTCTATCCAGCTATCGATAGCTTACTCAGGTTCATGTTAGCTTTGATTTCTTGTATAAGGCCATTAATTTAATCAGCCTGGACGTTCGTTTGTTATTCTTCAGGCAACAAAAAGTGTTATTCAAGACAGGAAGGCTAAAATAAATGACACTAGCAGTTTTGAAGGCTTCATTGCCTCATTAGAGAGCCGGTCACAACATGTAAGGCAGAGCAGGATTGGTGTTGGACTTGACAAAGTGTCTGCTAAAATGCAGCTTTCTTTTTCTTCGTCATAGGCTCTTCTTCTGTCTCCTCAATGGGCCTTTTCCCCTTTCCAAAGAAACTTTCCAAAGATGCCTGCTTTTAACTCATTTTGCTAGCTTGTATCCAGTATGTATCAAAGTGCTGGTATGTATCGAAGCAAAGTATCAAAGTATCCAAGGCAGCTCCTTGGTAACCGTCAATGTTAAGGTGTCACGTGACCTAGATAACAGTGGGAATCAACGTTACAGAAAGAATCCGGTCATTTTTCAAAGCTCAAATCCTCGTTCAGATAATAAATAAAACAGAAATAACATTATAATAATATTTAATTAAATTATCTTATCCACTGCTCTTTATTCCAGATGACAGTCAGCAGCAACTGCAACACAGTGCGACAGGAGCTGGAGGACCCGGAGTGTGAGACAATACAGGAGCAGGAGCAAGCAGGAGAACCAACAGCTGAAGAGCTGAAGATTTACAATTTACTGTTGCTTGTTTTAGCTTATTGGTTACCTACCTACCTCTGTATTTAACTCAATGTTCCCAATGTTCAGCTTTGAATAAAAATTCTATTAACTTGATATGAAAAGATTCAGTTGTTCATTTACATTGCCTGCTGAGGTTTTAATAAATTATTTACCAAATGATTACAAGGAGCCTACCATGACTATGAAGTTGCACTTCAAATTTGTCATCTGCATTTCACCCTAATATGGAGAATGTGGTAGGTATGTCAGCCAGGAGACTGACTAAATATGACACGACATCCACACTGTGCATGCTTTACAGTAAAATACCAGTGTATTATGTTTTTTACAACAATAAAAAGGGTACACAGTGTGCACTACACACTTTATCAGCACAAAATACTGTATGTCTGGTAAATGAACAAGGTCCACAGACCTACGTTGTATGCAAACCCTCCTAAAAGCAAACCAGTTTCCCACCGACGGACCGACCGATGGGTCGACACGCGACTAAAAATTTCACCATCCCCCCTGGTTTAATTTTACAACTCGACCACTGATAGTAATAATAAATAATGATAACAATAACATGGCATTCATTTTGTCACTTTCAACATATTGTGTCAGACCAACTTTGCTTTTTATTAGAGGACATGAATCAGTGTATCATTCGTTCTTTCTATTTTCAAATGGCAATCAAAAATCAAAAAATGAAAAAGTGACTGGTTATTTTGTTATTTGTTTTTATTTTAACACAAAAAAATGAAAAAATGACTGGTTTTTCATTTTTTTATATGAGCCTAAAATTGAAATGAAAAACCATTTTTTTTTCATTTTTTGATTGCCAATTAAAAATGGAAAGAATGAATGATACACAATCCGTGTATCATTCGTTCTTTCTTTTTTTCAGTAATACGCAATGACTCAGCCAGGCCCTTTCTTTAGTGTAATAAGAGACAGTAGAGAGGTTCGTGCTATTTGTCTATTTTTATTAACCGGTACAGTGTAATCACAAAACAGTATCATATTTGAACCGACAAGAGACAGTTACCGTATCATTTCCCACTATGCCCTCCTTTGTTCCTAATAACCAGATTTATCACGTTTAATTATTAACAATTATAATAATAATAAATCAATATAAACCCCCGACATCTACAGAAGATTTTCAACAAATAGGGGGCAGGGAAGCTCGCACACAGCAGCGAGTGATCTGTGATGAGATGATTTTGAGAAGCAAAAAAAAAAAACGCTCAACACCAGCAAATGTGGATTAAAGCAGAAAATTGCGTTAGGTAAAATAATTTTAGAAATTTTGGAAATCATTACATTCTTGTTTTTTCAATAAAAATAATATTTTTTAACTTTATAATGCTTAGTTACGTGCCGGGGCTCTGTCAGTCATTGATAGCCCAACTAATCACAGTGCTGTGGTTCTTTTCCTGATCCTTGGCATTGTGTTTTTTCTTTCTTTGTTGATAATGTGTTACCGTATGTGAAAAGGCCCACTTCTGCTGCATGCCCCCTCCTCTCTGCAAAAATTGTGTATTCCTCTCAAGGTGCTAACTGTCTCCATTGTATTGTGAACAGCCACTCCACCCGCCACTGAGGTTGCTATTCATGAATGGTAATTTGGTTTTAGGTTACACCCTAATTTCAGTGACAATTTACTCTGCCAAGCTTACAATGTCAGAGGACAGAGGACTGAGTGCCCCAAAAAACACAATTTCAGCTTGGAAAAACTACAGACGGTATAACTTCAGAAAGAAAATAAACATTTATTTCACACTAAGAAAAGCAGACTCACTACACATGGAGGCTATACAAAGCACAGAAATGTAGCATAGAGTTGTCCCATCTAGTAGTTTCCACATTCCCATGGTGAGTCTTTCCTCTGGTACATTTGCCACAGGTGTATTTGTGGCAGCGTACACAAAGTTCAGTGCTTCTGTTATTATTGCAGGGTGCACTGTCCTTCCCAAGCCCCATCCTCAATGCTCCACAAGTGCCTGGTCAGCACCCCCATGTTATACAGTATTTGGGTTATTATTCCATTATTATTTGAGGCTAGGTTTTGGGCTAGGGGTTGGGTTAGGGGTGAGCTCAGGTTGGGGTTAAAGCCAGGATTTGGGGTTAGGGTTAGAACTTGTCCTTCTTGGTTGCCTTGGTTGTGACGAAGTCTGGTTAGGGTTAGAAACAAAGAGGCTGTTTCTCAGGTAACACAATAATTAGGCTTCTTTACACAACAATGGGAGGCAGGTAATGGTACGTTAGACTTATTCACAAATTTGGGGGGGGATTTCATTGCAGACTAAAGTCTGCACTTTGGGCCTTCTAGTGTTAAAAATATGCTGTTAACTCAAAACACTTCTTATTCATTGCAAACCGTTTATTTCAGCGCTGTATACAGGTATTGAGCACACAATGTGACTGCTTTTATGCGGTAGCCTAATAATAATAGAACAACCCGAAAATTGCAGGGTAACCCCAGACCTGCGCAAGTGATGCGCTACTGGCAAAAGAGCTAGCGAGGTATGAAAAAAACCCACACCTTGGACCAAATACATATTATTTTCAGCACGCTGCTCCACCAGTCTGTAATGGTATTTTTCATATGATTACATTTCGGTGTAAATGTGGTCTTGAGAAAAAAAAAAACATGTTTGCAGACCTTTTGTTAAAATCGCTAAAAGTTATGTTGTAATATTAATATGTAATAAAAAATAATATCATCAGACATGGCGGCACAGTGATGTAGTGGTTAGCACTGTCGCTTCACAGCAAGAAGGTCCTGGGTTCGAGCCCAGCGGCCGACGAGGGCCTTTCTGTGCGGAGTTTGCATGTTCTCCCTGTGTCCGCGTGGGTTTCCTCCGGGTGCTCCGGTTTCCCCCACACTCCAAAGACATGCAGGTTAGGTTAACTGGTGACTCTAAATTGAGTGTGAATGTGAGTGTGAATGGTTGTCTGTGTCTATGTGTCAGCCCTGTGATGACCTGGCGACTTGTCCAGGGTGTACCCCGCCTTTCACCCGTAGTCAGCTGGGATAGGCTCCAGCTTGCCTGCGACCCTGTAGAAGGATAAAGCGGCTAGAGATAATGAGGTGAGATGAGATGAGATGAGATGAGACATGGCGGCACAGTGGTGTAGTGGTTAGCACTGTCGCTTCACAGCAAGAAGGTCCTGGGTTCGAGCCCAGTGGCCGACGAGGGCCTTTCTGTGCGGAGTTTGCATGTTCTCCCTGTGTCCGCGTGGGTTTCCTCCGGGTGCTCCGGTTTCCCCCCAGACTCCAAAGACATGCAGGTTAGGTTAACTGGTGACTCTAAATTGAGTGTGAATGTGAGTGTGAATGGTTGTCTGTGTCTATGTGTCAGCCCTGTGATGACCTGGCGACTTGTCCAGGGTGTACCCCGCCTTTCACCCGTAGTCAGCTGGGATAGGCTCCAGCTTGCCTGCGACCCTGTAGAACAGGATAAAGCGGCTAGAGATAATGAGATGAGATATCAGACATTATGATCTTAGAAAACGCTTTAGTGACGAACAGTTACAGACAGTAGTATGTCGTGATATTATATTATAAAATATTATTTTTCATTAGGCTATATATTAAATTATATATTAAATTTATCTTCTAAAATAACAGACTGTACTCATATCACAACCGGTTTATTTCACCATTGGAGATCAGATCACACAAGACATGCGTTACATGACTCATTTTAAGGATTTAAGTAGGCTATTTAAAAGCAATACCCGCAGGACTTTGTGGCTCAGGTATATAAGGCGCCACACCATAAATCTGGGGACCCGGATTTGATTCCGGCCTGCAGTCATTTTCCGAGCCCTCCCTGTTTTTCTCCTGCTCATTTCTACACTGTTCTAAATGAGTTTGGATGTCTGTAAACCAATCAGGATGCTTTTTGTCGAGCATGCGCTACATGAACAGGCACACACACAGGCTCCCTCGCGCACTCCGTCATATGCGCGATGCAGACATTAATGTTTCATGTGCACACTCTTGCTCACTTGCTCTAGATTCCGGGAGATATTCTCCAATTTGCGGGCATCAGGGAGCCACTATCAATATGCGGGAGACTCCCGGAACTTCCGGGAGACTTGGGATGTCTGCACTCATGGATTAAAGCAAAAAAAAAATCATCTGACTGAAAAAAAGCTCCATGTCGTTGGCCCCTACCACATCAGCGATGCGTCAAATTTTAAACGCCGTGTTGTCCATTATCCCCTCGGCCCCTACTTATAGTACATTTACATAATTTTAACAATGACTAAAGCTAAGGCAAGACTTTACCATTGTCATTACTGGCTATAAATGATGAAACATCAAGTTTTCAGCGCAAAGTGCAAATTTATTTCAACAATACTTTAGTAATGCACAACAGTGGTTAAGAGAAAAGTGCAAGTGCAGTCAAACTTTAACCATGCTTTCAAAAGACTGGAACAGAAAGAACTTGCAAGAAAAGTAAAGTGAAAGTTCACTTGTTCTGCTTCTTCGCAGTGAAGCCAAAGGCATCTAGTTTTTTGCCATTGCTTCCATAGACTTTTTTTATGGCAAACTACACAAAAGCACACACCTGCCATTTTCATCTTTTTGCACCATGAACTAAATGGCTTGCCATTATCACCAATTTCATTTAGCCAAACCCATCTCCACTTATTCTTTACCGTTTTGTCGATGTCTGACACATCTGTGCTTTCATTTAAAAGAAGCGCGTCCATGCTGGCAAAACCGAAAGTAATTTGATGCACTCTAGTGATGGAAATCGAAGGGCCTATGTCCGGTGGCCTTATACGCAGTACTCAAGTTGAGGGGGGATGTGGGGGGAGGCATCCCCCTTCTGAAATAAAAATCTCAAATCATTCCCCTTATAAAACGGCCATCCCCCCATCACATCCCTTGTGCCATTTTACCGATTAATGTAGAAATTAGCCTACTATTATTTTAACAAATATTACTACCATTTCAACATTAGAGGCTTTGCGCAGTGATAGCCTACATGTAGCCGGATAAAAAAGACGCTGTGGCAGTTCGTAGGAGGGGGAGGAGCACAGAAAGATGGCAGGCCAGAATAAAGTTCCATAATGCTCTTTTATTTGTTCTTTTCAGAGACAAATATATCCAGTCACACAACACACACCAGTTGACTGGTTCCAGAGAGAGCTGCCTTCCTCTGCTCTCTCTCTCTTTATATAGGGCGCGGTCACTGGGAAGACACACAAACACAGGTTAATTGACATCAGGTGTAGTGATTCTGCCACTTACCTTCCCTGACTCCACCCTCCTGTCACAAACTGATGCTTGGCCACACCCCCGCTGCCACATACCCCCACCACCCGACTCAGGCCGGGCGGCCGTCCGGCCTGCAGCCGACTCCCCCCCCCTTGACGGGAGAGAAAGTCCGCCACAACCATCTGCGCCCCCAGCCTGTGGATCACCTTGAAATTAAAGGGTTGGAGTGCCAGATACCAACGGGTGATCCGCGCGTTGGCATCCTTCATGCGGTGGAGCCACTGGAGGGGTGCGTGGTCCGAACAGAGGGTGAAAGGGTGCCCCAGCAGGTAGTAGCGGAGGGCGAGGACCGCCCACTTGATCGCGAGGCACTCCTTCTCTATCGTGCTGTAGCGCCCCTCACGTACCGACAGCTTTCTGCTGATGTACAGCACGGGACGATCCTCCCCCTCCACCTCCTGGGACAACAAGGCCCCCAGCCCTCTGTCCGATGCATCTGTCTGTAACATAAAAGGGAGAGAAAAGTCAGGGGAGTGTAATAGTGGCCCCCCCGCACAGTGCAGCCTTTACCTCAGAGAAAGCCCGCTGGCATTGCTCCGTCCACTGGACCGGATCTGGTGCCCCCTTTTTAGTGAGATCAGTCAGCGGGCTGGTGACGTCTGAATAATTAGGTATAAACCTACGATAGTAGCCAGCCAGCCCCAGGAACTGTCTCACCCCCTTTTTGGTCTTGGGCCTCGGGCAGGCCGCAATTGCTGCTGTCTTGTTAATTTGGGGACACACCTGCCCGTTGCCCAAGTGGAAGCCCAGATACCGTACTTCCACCCGCCCAATCGCACACTTCTTTGGGTTGGCTGTGAGACCCGCTCGCCTCAGCGACTTAAGGACGGCCCTCAGGTGTTGTAAGTGCCGCTGCCAGTCATTACTATAAATAATGATATCGTCGAGGTATTCGGCCGCATAGGTGGCGTGGGGGCGGAGGACCCTGTCCATCAGCCGCTGAAACGTAGTGGGCGCCCCAAACAGCCCAAAAGGAAGTGTGACAAACTGGTGTAAGCCGAATGGTGTGGAAAAGGCCGTTTTTTCTCAGGATAATGGAGTCAAGGGGATCTGCCAATAACCCTTTGTCAAATCCAGTGTCGAGTAAAAGCAAGCCGTGCCTTGCCGATCGAGCAACTCATCAATACGAGGCATTGGGTACGCGTTGAATTTAGACACCGCGTTGACTTTTCGGTAGTCCACACAGAACCGGACCGACCCGTCGGCCTTGGGGACCAAGACCACTGGGCTGCTCCAGTCACTGTGGGACTCCTCGATGATGCCCATCTCGAGCATGGCCTCGAATTCTTCCCAAACCACTTTTTTCTTGTGTTCGGGCAGCCTGTAAGGGCGGCTATGCACTACCACCCCCGGGGGCGTCTCAATGTGGTGCTCTATGAGGTCAGTGCGGCCGGGCAGGGGCGAAAACACGTCCGAAAACTCGGTCTGCAACTGGGCGACCTCCGCGAGTTGGGTCGGGGAGAGGTGGTCTCCACAGGGGACTGGAGAGGTATGCGATGCCAATGTGCCCTTTTGAACCTCCGGCCCCAGCTCCGCCTTCTCCGGAACCACTGACACCAACGCTACGGGGACCTCCTCGTTCCAGAGTTTGAGTAGATTGAGGTGGTAAATCTGTAGCGCCCCACCCCTGTCCGTTCGCCTCACCTCATAGTCGACGTCCCCGACTCGCCGTGTGACCTCAAAGGGTCCTTGCCACCTGGCGATCAATTTGGAGCTCGAAGTGGGCAACAGTACGAGTACTTTATCTCCCGGTGCGAACTCCCTAAGGCGCGTACCCCTGTCGTACAGGCGGGTTTGCCGTTCTTGGGCCTGCCGCAAATTCTCCTGGGTTAGGTGTGTGAGCATGTGGAGTTTTGCACGCAGGTCAATAACGTATTGAATTTCATTTTTACTGGGTGAAGGTCCCTCCTCCCAATTTTCTCGCAGCACATCTAAAATGCCGTGCAGCTTACGCCCGTATAACAATTCAAACGGGGAGAACCCCGTGGAGGCTTGGTGGACCTCTCGCACTGCAAATAACAAGGGTTTGAGCCATTTAAACCCAGTTACGTGCGTCCTCACTTACGAATTTTTTAATTATATTCTTGAGGGTGTGATTGAACCGTTCAACTAAACCGTCCGTTTGTGGGTGATAAACGCTGGTGCGGATCGGCTTACTACCTAATAGCCTATACAGTTCGCTCAGTGTTCGTGACATAAACGAGGTGCCTTGGTCAGTCAGAATCTCTTTCGAGATTCCAACTCGGGAGATGATGTGGAAGAGTGCCTCCGCAATACTGCATGCTGAGATATTGCGAAGAGGCACCGCTTCCGGGTATCACGTTGCATAGTCCACCAGAACTAATATAAAGCAGTACCCTCGTGTTGACTGATCTAATGGCCCGATGAGATCCATCCCAATCCTTTCGAACGGGGTCTCGATTAATGGTAGGGGGCGCAAAGGCACTTTTGGAATGGCCGCTGGATTTACTAACTGGCATTCGCGGCACGCCGTACACCACCTACGGACATCACCGCGAATCCCCGGCCAATAGAATCGGGCCATTATTCGGGCTAGTGTCTTATCCTGCCCTAAGTGTCCGGCCATGGGATTAAAGTGAGCCGCCTGGAATACCAATTCCCGGCGGCTTTTTGGAATCAAAAGCTGGGTGATTTGCTCTTTCGTCTGAGTGTCCTGCGTCACTTGATATAATCTATCTTTCATAATAGAAAAATAGGGGAAGGACGGGGTGGCATTCGGCAGGAGCGTTTGACCATCGATTCCTCTCACTTGGTCAAATGCATGCCACAGAGTCTCGTCTCGCGACTGCTCTAACGGGAAATCCGCAAGGGATTCCCCGAGAGAGGGAGGAGGAACCTGTGGCTCCTCACTCTGACGTGAAGATGACGTGGACGGCTCTGCGACAGCTGCCCCTGCCAAAACAACACCGGGACCTCCCCCTGCTGACCTATGGCAGGACCCACTCTTCACTAGATGACTCATCAACTCCCTGAATCCCGGCCAATCAGTCCCCAAAATTATTGAGTGGGTGAGGCGAGGATTAACTGCCGCCTTTACTATAAATTTTTCCCCTCGGAACAAAATGTGGACCGACACCAACGGGTAGCTGTGAACATCCCCGTGCACACACAACACCTTCACCCCCTGTGCTCCCTCCAATGCCTCGTCTTGCACCAGGCTTTGGTGGATTGAGGTCTGATTACAACCAGAATCCACCAATGCCTGATATGTATCCCCTTGGATACTCACCGGTATGCGATACGCTCCGGCCCGATCGAGGGCAGCTCCTGGCGCATCGGGGATCCGAACCACCATGCCCACTTCCATTGCCGAACACTGCTGTTGGAGGTGGCCCGGCTCCCCGCAGCGCCAGCAAACCGGCCCGGGCTTCCTCTCTGCACCGGCGCCCCGGGGCTCACTCACCTGAGGGGGGGAAGAGACAGACACCGAAGGGAAAAACGGGAGGACACTGCGGGTGCGACGGGCCAGCTGGGGTGGGGCCAGCCCCTGCCTCCGCGGTGGGGGAACGGGGTGAGGATGAGACACAGGAGGAGAGAGGGGGAGAGAGAGAGAGGAGAGGAGAGAAGAGGATGTTCGCTGTCCTGCCATTGGAACAGCCGCCAAATGGTCCTCCGCCAACTCGATGGCCTGATCCAGCGACGCTGGGCGGTGGCACTGGACCCACTCCGCAGTTCCCTCTGGCAGGTGGCCGATGAACTGCTCCAGCACCACCTGATCGAGGATTCCCTCGGCGTCGCAGTTGTTGGCCCTCAACCACCGCCAGCAGGCATCCCGGAGCTGCTGGCCAAACGTGAACAGCTGGCCGACTTTCTCCAGCCGCAGAGCGCGGAAGCGCTGTCGTTGTTGTTCAGGGGTGCGCCCCACCCGCTGGAGGACGGCCCAGCGAAGGTCCGCATAGGCCAGCTGGCGGTCAGCGGGGAGCTGTAGCGCGGCCAGCTGCGCCTCTCCTGTTAGCAGGGGGAGAAGGCCCGCCGTGCGCTGCTCCATCGGCCACCCCGAGGTCTCCGCGACTTGCTCGAAGAGCGTGATGAATGCCTCGGGGTCATCCTGCAGGCCCATCTTGGTTAGGATGAGGGGGGACGAGCCCGCGGTGGGAGCGCTGGTGGACCCCGCCGACGCGAGGAGGTGCCGGAACGCCTGACGATTTTCCTGCTGCGCCAGCACCAGGGCCTCGAACCGGCGCTCTTGCTCCTTCCGGAGGGTGATTAGCGCCTGGCGCTGGCTCTGCTGGGCCGTGGCGAGGGCGTGGACCAGGTCCGCAAAGGTGGAGGACTCCATGAGGCTGTTCTTTTCCTGTGCTCCGTCCCGGGTTTCGGCACCACTGTGGCAGTTCGTAGGAGGGGGAGGAGCACAGAAAGATGGCAGGCCAGAATAAAGTTCCATAATGTTCTTTTATTTGTTCTTTTCAGAGACATATATATCCAGTCACACAACACACACCAGTTGACTGGTTCCAGAGAGAGCTGCCTTCCTCTGCTCTCTCTCTCTTTATATAGGGCGCGGTCACTGGGAAGACACACAAACACAGGTTAATTGACATCAGGTGTAGTGATTCTGCCACTTACCTTCCCTGACTCCGTCCTCCTGTCACAGACTGATGCTTGGCCACGCCCCTGCTGCCACAGACGCATGTTTATTTATTCGGTTGCATCTCTTATTCACACCTATACGGAGGATTCAGTCACTGAAAACAGCTACTTTTGCAAACTCGGGGCAGAGTGGAGATTTCTGAAAACTCCATCTTCAGACACGCGTGTAAATCGGGAAAATGAAGCAACAGTGGGCGAGAGGGCACGTGCAAATATAATGAGTCATAGGTGTGAATCTTTCACCGAATGCCAATTGTCCTGATTCTTCATGAAATCGCACGCGCACACACAAATTCATTAGGTTAACTTTCAAATAACTGTTCTTGTGCACTTGCGACACCGGAGCCACTTTCCTGAATTTTGAGCTTCGGAGTATTCGCTTCTTTATCTATTTAATCAATGAATTTATTTGTCACATACATTAAATTACTAATGTAAAACATTAGTAGCCTATTTAAGCAATCGCTGTTTTCTCCACTGTTTTCCGACCTTTTGTGCTTAGTGAATGAGACACTTCATTACACTCCACTGACCAACTTCCAATTCCGGACTTTTTTGAAAATGTAAAATATAGGCCTACTAGATGTTTTTTTGGGACTTAATTCACGTTGGTCCTTCACTATTAATTTTTGAGACTGACAAGGCACTAAATACTGTGGAATTATTTTCTCCTTACTATGAAGTTTGGCATCTTAAACAAGTGTCGGGAAATCTTGCAGCCCGACTCCACAGCCTCCAATGTTTAAGCGAACTGCTGAAACCATAATGTTTAAAGATTAAATCATAGGCTAATCAAACCAAAGAAAAACACAGCCTTTCCAGGACGTTGTCTGCCGAAGCCTGTTTAACCTACAAAAGCCTTAATAGCAAAGGTCTTGCTGCGGCTTCAACTTTTCACCTGATCACTTTTCAGTAGGCAAATATCATTATTACTACTACTACAAAAGGCCTAGTATTGAGACAAGTAGTTGCCTAGTAGTAGGACAGCCAAATAGTTTCATCAGTGGCCTACGCCGAGCCTCTCTGGGACTAGACAGTAGCGGAGGCTGTATTTATTTATTCATTTATTTATTTATGCCTATCCATGCTGCACTAGACAGTGTTTATGTAGAGAGCATGCGCACTTCAATCAATCAATCTATCAATCTATCTTTTATTTCAATTATATGTAAACATATTCAAACTCGCTGTATGAGCGCATTAAAATCTTATGGCTTTTTAACTCCCGGTGAAAGTCCTCCTGGTTGAATTAACTAACTGAAATCAGCTGTTCTCAGTGTTTGATAAACCTGCTTTGTGAAACGGACAATCACTGCTCCTCCCCGTGGAAAAATGAGGGATAGCAGCTGGTTTTCACACAAGCTAATTAGGGGCGTCACCAGTCAGGACTGCATTGTGGGGGATAAATTATCTGCAGTGACCAATCGGCAGACAGTCACGAACCAGTCAGGGGACAGCCAAGGGCCTGCTGAGGGCCAGTCATGGAAACGTGGAACAAATTCAATGGCTGCCACTGTACATACTCCTGTTTCTGACGCATTTTAGTGAGACGTGGACTTGTCTGGGAAACATGCAATTAGATCAACAGCAAGCCAACCCACTCTTTACTTCATTTTTGACATTTTTGAATAATTGTCGTCCAATTATAAATATAATATTTTGAATAATTGTTCCATCTCTACAGTCTCTGTCTCTTTTCTCAGTCAACACTGAGATAAAGTGCTCACAGACTGACCTAGTTATAGATATCAAAAATATAAACAAACAATCCATGCAAGAACAGCAGACAAGGACAGCCACAGATATCTGCAATGGGCAGCAAAAATCATTATTTTTGGCACTTTCTCACACAATAATAAATTTAATATAATTAATCTCTTTATATTACTAGGTAAATTCCATATACATAAAGTCAATGTCCAAGACAACCACCCCCCTCATTCCCATTATTTTTAATTGAATTAAAAATGTATTTTGAGTCTCTGTCACATATCGAATCCAACAAAAAGTGCTTATCAGCTATTCAATTTTATTCAAATTACATTCAGTGAAATTGTTTGTCATTTCAATTTGCCCTGTTTTTTATCTCCTTTTCTTTCTTTAAACTTATTGCTCCTTATGAGGCTAAGCTTAAACATGTTCCTCCTAATTTTGAACAATTTTGAACTATTGATATGAAATGTTCAGATTAATTGTTTGCTGAATTTTAAACCTCCATACTTTTGCCTTTAAAAACCACGGAGGATATGGAATGGATAGGCCTTTAATGTATTTAGTTAACCATAATTTTTTCAGCAAGAAACAGAGTTAACAAACGTTTACTTGAAGAATGTGGGTGTCAGAAGTGAAAAAAATTTGTCTTTCCAGTGGTGTTTATAAATCGGAGACTTGGGTTTATCTTTATTTAACCATTAAGAAAAATGTCAAAATTATCATGATTATGATACATTGGCTTGTATAAGTATTCATTGTCCTTGAACCTTTCCGCATTTTGTTGCACTGCAACCTGGAACTTAAATGGAATTGACATGAAACTACACAAAATATGATTCAATATTCATGTGCATCCTGTTTATGTGAAACAGTACTCTCTTTCTCTGGATTGATGTCATCCTACAGTCTCTCCTAGAGCAAGGCATGGTGAGACCGTGTACTAGCTCGTACAATACACCTGTCAGTCCAGTACCTAAACCTGCTCATCATTGCTGTTTTTCCGTTATTGATCTCTGTTCTGCCTTTTTCATGCACAGGGGGAGATAGTATTCTTGGACACGTTTTTACCTCAAGGTTTCATTGACTCTCCTGCTGTTTTTTCAGCCGTAATTCATAACACACTCTGTGACCTCTCCCTCCCTCAGGGCTCTGTGGTCCTGCAGTACGCAGACGATCTTCTGGTATCTGCTGAGTCACCAGAAATCTGCCAAGATGCTTACTTACACCTGCTCCAACATCTGGCGCACAAGGGCTTTAAGGTTTCCAGGACCAAGCTGCAATATTGCATGAACACTGTTAAGTATTGAATCGGGTGTGGGTGATTCTAGACACAAAATGCCCTGCAACTAAACATGCACTGATGTCTTTTCTGGGTCTTATCAATTACTGCAGACAATGGATCCCTGACTGTTCTTTATATGACACGCTTCTCCGTTCTGCAGTCTCTCATAACGGTCCACTGCAACACCCTTTGACCTGGACTGATGCTATGGTGGATGCTTATCATTCCCTCAAAAGCACCCTTTGTTCCAGCCCTGGGTTTACCTGATTACTCCAAGCCCTTCCATCTCTATGCCTGTGAGCACCAAGGCACAGCCTCTGCAGTGTTGGCCCGGGAGCATGGGGGGGGGATGCATCCTTGTGCGGTTTTTATCTAAAACATTAGACACTGTTGCTCAAGGCTTACCTGCGTGTCTAAGGGCTGTCTCCGCATGTGCTCTGATGGTTTTAGATGCAGAAAAATTGGTTTTGTCTCACCCATTGATTTTGCACTCGTCACATCAAGTTAAACAGGTGTTGCAAAATTTACAGACCCAGTGTGTGTGATGGCACAGCGCCGTGCCGGATATGAAACCATTCTCTGTTCTACTGACAATCTCGAAATTCGTGCCACATCCTCTTTCGATACTGTAGGTCACGCTCTCGCACGCCTTCTTAATTCTCAGGATGGTTGCCTTTGTCTTCCATCCCATTGCCTTCCCTTCCTCGTGCACGAATTTCACGGCGTGACACATCACGCATGAAGGGGGGTGAAGGGGGACATGAACAAACTTTATAACACCACTGTAAAGAGTTTCAAGAAATATAACAAGAAATATTTTTTAAAAAATTACCTACCTGAGCTTTAATTTGTACTTTTACTGTGACTTATGCTGAATGACAATTTCACAGATTGGCATTTACGCATACTGTATATGAATTATTTTCTGTTTACTTTTCACATGTCTTTGACTCACACGTGTATCGTAAAAGACTTTTTTAACTCGTACCCCCTCATAAAGTCTCCAAATATGTACATTCCATTTAGATTGGGGTATTCACAGCTTCGGTAGACATAGCCTCCTGTTACTGATTTCCCCATCTTATGAGGATTATGCCACCCACAGACAGGCAACACTGGATCATTTTCCTCAACAAATAAACGACCAAGCATAACACCCCTGCCTCACCCGCTCAACTGGGCTCTCTTTATCTACTTTTAGGACTTGTGTGAAAATCTGATGTTGTGTTAGGTCATATTTATGCAGAAGTAGAGAAAATTCTAAAGGGTTCACAAACTTTCAAGCAACACTGAGATAATGAGTAAATTTGCATGACTGAGGAGGATTGCTATTTTTTCCCATTTTTCTCAATTCTCGAGAGATGCCTCATCTGTGCACAAAATAATCCCTCTAAAGCAGGCGCAGAACACAAGTGTTTACCCACACCTACGTCTCCATTTCTAGAATGGCAAATTGACTTCACACACATGCCTCCCTGCGGGCCGTTTAAATATCTCCTGGTGACTGTGGACAAATTCTCTAAATGGGTAGAAGCCTTTCCCTGTTCTCGAGAAAACATGAAGGTAGTTACTCATATTCTGGCAAAAGAAATAATACCTAGTTATAATAATAATAATAATAATAATAATAATAATACATTTTATTTATAAGCACCTTTTAAGGTACCCAAGGACACTGAACAGTAAAAAAAAACAATAAAATAACAATAAAATAATAAGAAATTAATAATAATATTGTTATAGTTATGGGGTTCCAGACGCCATATACTCAGACAAAGATACCCCTTTTAGCTCAAAAGTCACACAAAACCTTTGTAAGTATCTCTCACTAAACTGGTGTTTTCACATTCCGTACCACCCTCAATCCTCTGGTATTGTAGAATGTACTAATCAAACATTGAAAGACAAACTAACTAAGGCCATGCAGGCCACAGGTTCGAAGAATTGGGTAAACTTATTGCCAGCCACTCTGGCTGAAATTTGTATGACACTAAGAAATTATTTTTGGAAGACCTTTCTCTCTCCCCTGGAAGAAGGGAACTCCGTCTCTGGGTATGGGTATACACATATGGATGAGTATTCTGCAGCCCTTATAGATGAGTTGCATAAAATTTGTGCCAAGGTCAATAGTACAATATTATCTCCACCAGCAGCACCCACACACCCCTTTCATGTGGGAGACAAGGTGCTGGTGTGACTCTTTAAACGATTTGGACAATTGGGAGAACCTAGATATATTGGGCCTGCAGAAATAGTCGCCATTACTCGTACTGCTGTTCTAACTGATCTTTTTCCACAGTGGATCCATGCCACACGATTGAAGAAGGCTCCATAACAAAGCTGTGTTACAATGACAAGTTTGCTATTAACGTTTTCTGTGTCCCTATCCAGTCTCTGTTCTCTCTCTATCTCTGAGCTCTACACAGATTTGACGTGACATTTATGCAGCCATGGCTGACTGAGAATCCTCAGATTACTCCCTGCAAGACGTTGTGAACAAAGAGGGGATCTCGCTCCTTGTCTGGGACCAATCATCCTCACTACAACCATGAAGTCCTCATCACGAGCTTCGTGACCACTCTACTGCTGCTCGGAGCAGGGTTACCTGCTCGAGCTGGACCTCGAGACAACATCTTTTGGCAATTCGCTAACTGGACTGCACGAGTGCACACGAATGAAAATTGTTATGTCTGTCATCTGATGCCACCTTCTACTATTATTTCGATTTGCCCTATAATTTCATTTTCCCTCACTGTTTTAGAACAAATTACTCTGAAGGAAGTAGCGTGTATTTGATACAAATTAAGAGGTTTCGAGTTTCCCTAAGACACGTCAAGAAGAGCAAGGATTAACTCAAGCATACATCTAATTCTAATTCTCGATGTAATCACATACATGATTAGAATACTGGGGTGTGATACTATTGATACTAGTATCAAAGAGGGGATTGTAAGGATTAATTTCTTTGTAAGGATAAATAATTGTAAGAATTTATTCTTAATAATTGTAAAGGATTTATTCTGTTCAGTTAAAAATGACCTTCTGGTCAGCTAGACATTGTTTAAAAATTCCATTTCTGTCGTAAGGCTGTGTTCTATCTTAAGAACAGGCTGTGCATAAGCAATGGCCTTTGATATCATAAGAACATTGCTATCATATCATCAGAACATTTTGCTTATTGATCAGAAATGTGTCTGAACATTGCAAGGTCTTCAATGGTGTCACATTCATTTACACACACATAGACACAGATATCAAAATGATGTCACTCACTCACACACACACACACACACACACACACACACACACACACACACACACACACACACACAGTTGCAGTGATGTCACTTCATCCACACAGATAACACATATATATAAAATCCCCTGTATTTTCTTGCCTCTTGGGGACTTGCGAATAAAAGATTGTGAACTCATGGGGTTCCTGTCTTTTTTTGCGACTCACCCCCAGAGCTCTGGGTGACGCGAGGGGACCGATCTCCAGATGGGTAATTGCTGAGGCTGAGGGCAAGAGGTTAAGAACCCTAACAATAATGAAGGAAGAGTTTAAGATTATTCTTAAGTTTAAAGCAGGAGATGAGGTATCATCTGTAAGTCCGATTGCCTTGACAAATGGACTGAGAAAAGCCATTGGGGATCTAGAGATGGCCGAGGTGTTAAGAGATAGCAGTTTGCTGGTGAAATGCAAAAATGCTGAACAGAGAAATAAAGTGTTTAAACTACAAACAGTGTGTAAGAAAGAAATAGCAGAAAGAAGAGTGATTTGTGAGAAAAACAGAGTTAGGGGAGTGATATCAGGAATCCCCTGAGGAGAAAATCTGGATGAACTGAAGGAAATGCTTAAAGGAGGAACAATAACAGGAATTAGATGGCTACAAGCAATTAGGAATGGGGAAAGAGAAGATAGTCCATTTGTGTTATTGGAGTTCAAAGACGACATTCTTCCAGGAAAGGTGATGGTTGGATATATGAGCTTCTGTGTAAGAGCATTCCTCCTTCCCTTAGATGCTATCGGTGTCAGAGGTATATGGAGATATTTTTGTCTCATAAAGATTTGTATGCGTAAAAAAGATATATATAAATATAAATACATTTATAAATATTCAAATACAAATATAAAAACATGACACAAATAAATGAAAGAATGTATATAAATACACGGACATTTGTAAATATGTTTTCAAGATTTGAAAATAAATGTGCTTGAATTTGTATGTGAAATCTGCATTTGTGGATCCATTTTTTGCATTTTTGGATCCATTTTTTGCTTTTGTGGATCCATATTTTTTTGCTTTTGTGTCGATTACGTAATTGTGAGACATTCCTACTGCACACCACGATTCACAAATAAATGTCACTGAGATTTGAATACAAAGGGGTACACCCGTCACTGAACCTCCAGCAGATGGCGGTGTTGTTCATACTTTGGCAGAGAAATACACGGCCTCTGGAGTCTAGATTGGCGCCAGAGACTTAAGTTAATTTGGACTGCCTGTTGCGGTGGCTGGCCACAGCCAACGAGCAAGTGGAAGATATGGAAACACCAAATCAAGCAGCATCTACTGTAAGTACTTGCTAGCTCGTGACCTAGCTTGAGCTCGCTAATTTCCTGTCGAAGTTAAGTTCTCTGCTAGCATGGAGAAATGCCGTTCATAAAAAAACAGCCATGTCGTCCTGAAGTGGGCCGTAAATTCTGTCTATGCTCAATGGCTTATGTACACAATCATATTTTTGAAGTCGATGTGAACTATTCAGCCCTTCATACCCACCCTATCTAGACATCCCTCGAAACAACGGCTCCAAAGTACACGAACGCGTATTGCCAGTTACTGTACGGAGCGGAACAATGAAAAAATATGGAAGGCAAGAGATACTACAGACTTAAGTAAAGTGTACAAGTGGGCAGACAGGTGGACAACAGATAACACAGACTTTACTATTAACTATTACTATTACTGTGCTACTATTAACGCTACCATTTTGTCAATACAGAGAATGCTGGAGACAATGGCCCACACCCTTCTCAGTGCGTTGGCCAGGGCAAGCACTCCCACCTCCACCAACGCTGCACCCACCACTCCCATCTTGACCCCTTCCCCAATACCTACTTCTGCCGCCACTCCTTCCTCCACTGCTAGCCATGCAAGCAGGATAAATAACGCATTGAAACGGTATGATCAATTCAGCCCATAGGGAAAAGATATATTTGAAACATACAAAATGATATAATGATATGAATAAATGATATATGATGCAGGGCGGCACGGTGGTGTAGTGGTTAGCGCTGTCGCCTCACAGCAAGAAGGTCCGGGTTAGAGCCCCGTGGCCGGCGAGGGCCTTTCTGTGTGGAGTTTGCATGTTCTCCCCGTGTCCGCGTGGGTTTCCTCTGGGTGCTCCGGTTTCCCCCACAGTCCAAAGACATGCAGGTTAGGTTAACTGGTGACTCTAAATTGACCGTAGGTGTGAATGTGAGTGTGAATGGTTGTCTGTGTCTATGTGTCAGCCCTGTGATGACCTGGCGACTTGTCCAGGGTGTACCCCGCCTTTCGCCCGTAGTCAGCTGGGATAGGCTCCAGCTTGCCTGCGACCCTGTAGAAGGATAAAGCGGCTAGAGATAATGAGATGAGATGAGATGAGATGAGATATATGATGCTATGAATGAATGATCTATGGACTGTGCAATTCTTATATGGCACATATTATAAAAGTGACCTATTCCTCATTTTACTCATACAGTATATAAGGCGGGCGGCACGGTGGTGTAGTGGTTAGCACTGTCGCCTCACAGCAAGAAGGTCCAGGTTCGAGCCCCGTGGCCGGCGAGGGCCTTTCTGTGTGGAGTTTGCATGTTCTCCTCGTGTCCGCGTGGGTTTCCTCCGGGTGCTCCGGTTTCCCCCACAGTCCAAAGACATGCAGGTTAGGTTAACTGGTGACTCTAAATTGACCATAGGTGTGAATGTGAGTGCGAATGGTTGTCTGTGTCTATGTGTCAGGCCTGTGATGACCTGGCGACTTGTCCAGGGTGTACCCCGCCTTTTGCCCATAGTCAGCTGGGATAGGCTCCAGCTTGCCTGCGATCCTGTAGAAGGATAAAGCGGCTAGAGATAATGAGATGAGATGAGTATATAAGGCACACGTACACATTCCATGTATTGTATTCCATTCCAAGTTTTTTTAGATATATCTTTTTTCCTGTGGAAGTATTAGTGAGTATTTGATTAGTGTAATTGAAATTCATAGTTTAAGTTAAGTTCTTTATTTCTAATTTTTTTACAGATAGTTTCCTGGTATGTACTCTGGGGGGACTGGAAATAGAGGAAAAGCTAGGTTTAAAACCCCCGACAAACCTCAGCAAGTCACAGATCTGCCAATTTTTGTCCTGCCTGGACCAACAACAGTGACCCCAAAGGGCTCAAGTGAGCTGGAGTTTACCCATGCAGGCCTGGGGAAGAAGGTGGTCCTGGTGCCAGAAAGTGCAAAGCATTCTGAGGTATAATTATTCATATATTAACAGAGTACAGTTGCTTTATTTATCCCGAAGGAAATTAAAGTGTCTAGCAGCTTACACATAATGCAAGATACACATAATACACTTTGCAGGACAACACAAGATAGACATAGCATACATTGCAAGATATACATATAGTACAAAAACAATTAGTCTATGAGGGACATCACTGACTTTGACTGTGAAATATTGTTGAACTTGCCACCTTGCTGGCTACTGAGCAGCATCATTGTGAATTGTATCCTATTAGATTGTTTCACTGATGGAAGGGGAGTTCACGAAGCTCAGGGCTCTCATGGGAAGGTGGATGTTTTGTAAAGCTACAGGTATTCCACACAGAAATAGACATTGTATTGTTATGTACTGTGTTGAGATCAGAAGCATATATTGTGGTGTGGAAAACTCATTTGGTAAATGGCATGTTCTTTTTTATTAGGTGGAAGTGGCCAGAGAAAATTGAACATAATTCCAATAGATTCAGAAGGTTATTCGGGCAGACAGCTCAGCGTGGCATCGAACAACGCGAAAATTGTATTGTATCTGGTTCCTCTCCAGGAGGAACTAGAAACTGCACCCCTGCCTTTTAGTTCCCCTGAATTTTCAAAGATGCCAAAGGTGGCCTGCAATAACTGTTTGGAAACCATCCCTTTGCAGATGTTGGCACTACATTCAGTGAACTGCCAGACAACTGTAAGTTGTGTTCTTGTCTTCCAGTTACAGTGTATAGCAACTTCCCCAATTCTTGCTACTCCTTGCCAGTCAGGCTAAAATATACCGATATACTGTATGATTTCTTTACGACAGTAAATTGTTTTTCCCAAATGAAATCACTTGCTTTGACACTTCGAATTTTCACCAATATTGTAATTGGACCATTAATATTTCTAGCAGGAGCAAACAGATAAGATCATCACAGATGACAATGACGATGAAGACAATGAGGCTGATGGTGATGCAGATATTGACTGTACAGTGGAAAAAGGGGTAACTTAATTGAAAGAGTGAAATCCTATTTCCAATATACTTATCAACACTCTGTTTAAATTTTTGTTTTGGTACACATTTTGTTTGTTTTTCTCAACATTGTCTTTTGCATAGGTTTGCCCTATATGCCAGCTAGAATTTCCAGCCACAGAGCTCCCTCATCATGCCAACACCTGTGCAGAAAGGTACACCATCTTCAACAGTGTTTAAGCTGTCCTGAATGAGGGCATGTGGCAGCGGGGGCGTGGTCAAGCGCCGGTCTGTGACAGGAGGGCGGAGCCAGGGAAGGTGAGTGGCAGAATCGCTACACCTGACGGTAGTTAACCTGTGTTTGTGTGTGTTTTCCCAGTAACCGCTCCCTATTTAAGGAGGCAGAGAGAGAGCAGAGGGAGCATGACCCGGGACCGGATGCAGAGTGTGTTTGTGTGTATATATGGGCTTACGCTGCTTAGACTGAAAAGTTGTGAAAATAAATAAGCCTTCTCTGCCTCTAAACGTTGTCCTGCCGTCCTCTGTGCTCCACCCACACTTTAGTCGGGCTACAGTGGTGCTGAAACCCGGGATAAGGTGGAGCACCAGCTTTGCAGCCCCATGGAATCCTCCCCGTTCGCGGACTTGGTCCACGCCCTCGCCACGGCTCAGCAGAGCCAGCACCAGGCACTCGTCACACTCCGAAAGGAGCAGGAGTGACGCTTCGAAGCCCTGGTGCTGGCCCAGCAGGAAGCTCGAGAGGCGTTCCGGCATCTCCTCGTGTCGGCGGGGTCCACCAGCGCCCCGGCCGCGGGCCCGTCTCCCCTCACCTTGACCAAGATGGGCCCGCAGGACGACCCCGAGGCCTTTATCACCTTATTCGAGCAGGTCGCCGAAGCCTCGGGGTGGCCGATGGAGCAGCGCGCGGCGTGCCTCCTCCCCCTCCTGACAGGAGAGGCGCAGCTGGCCGCACTACAGCTCCCCGCCGACCGCCGGCTGGCCTACGCCGACCTTCTCCGGGCCATCCTCCAGGGCGTGGGGCGCACGCCTGAGCAGCAGCGCCAGCGCTTCCGCGCGCTGCGGATGGAGGAAGTCAGCAGCCCGTTTGCGTTCGGCCAGCAGCTCCGGGATGCCTACTGGCGGTGGCTGAGGGCCGACGATCGTGACGCCGAGGGAATCATCGATCAGGTGGCGCTGGAGCAATTCATCGTCCGCTTACCAGCCGGAACCGCAGAGTGGGTCCAGTGCCACTGCCCGGCGTCGCTGGATCAGGCCGTAGGACTAGCGGAGGATCATTTGGCGGCTGTTCCGGTGGCAGGATGGCTGACGACATCATCTTCTCTCTCCTCTTCTCTCTCTCTCTCTCCCCCCCTTCCGTGTCCCGTCCTCGCCCCATTCCCCCACCATGGAGGCGGGGGCCGGCTCCACCCCAGCTGGCCCGCCGCACCCGTGGTGCCCTCCCGTTTCTCCCTTCTGTGTCTGTCTCTCCCCCCCCTCAGGTGAGTGAGCCCCAGAACACAGCTGCAGAGGGAAGGCCCGGGCCGGTTTGCTGGCGCTGCGGGGAACCGGGCCACCTGCAGCAACAGTGCGCAGCGATGGAGGTGGGGGCGGTGGTGCGGATCCCCGACGCGCCAGAAGCTGCCCTCGATCGGGCCGGAGTGTACAAGGGGCTACATATCAGGCGTTGGTGGATTCGGGTTGCAATCAGACCTCGATCCGCCAAAGCCTGGTGCAAGACGAGGCATTGGGGGGAGCACAGGGGTTGAAGGTGTTGTGTGTGCACGGGGATGTTCACAGCTACCCGTTGGTGTCAGTCCACATATATTTCAGAAGGGAAAAATCTATAGTGAAGGCGGCAGTTAATCCTCGCCTTACCCACTCTTTGATCTTGGGGACTGATTGGCCGGGATTTCAGGGTTTAATGGCATGCCTAGTAAAGAGTGGGTCCTGCCGGTTGACAGGGGAAGGTCCCGGTGTCGCTTTGGCTGGAGCTGCGGTCGCAGAGCCGTCTACGTCATCTCCGCGACAGAGTGAGGAGCCGCCGGCCCCTCCTCTTTCTATTAGGGAATCCCTCACAGATTTCCCACTGGAACAATCGCGAGACGAGACTCTGCGACACGCGTTTGACCAAGTGAGAGTAATCGATGGTCAAACGCTCCAGCCGAATGCCACCCCGTCCTTCCCCTATTTTTCCATTATGAAGGATAGATTATACTGAGTGACGCAGGACACTCAGACGAAAGAGCGAGTCACCCAGTTGTTAATTCCAAAGAGCCGCCGGGAATTGGTATTCCAGGCGGCTCACTTTAATCCCATGGCTGGACACCTCGGGCAGGATAAGACACTAGCCCGGATAATGGCCCGATTCTATTGGCCAGGGATTCGCGGCGATGTCCGTAAGTGGTGTACGGCGTGCCGCGAATACCAGTTAGTAAATCCTGCGGCCATTCCAAAAGCGCCCTTGCACCCCCTACCATTAATCGGGACCCCATTCGAAAGAATTGGGATGGATCTCGTCGGGCCATTAGATTGGTCAACACGAGGGTACCGCTTTATATTGGTTCTGGTGGACTATGCAACGCGATACCCGGAACCAGTGCCTCTTCGCAATATCTCAGCACGCAGTATTGCAGAGGCCCTCTTCCACGTCATCTCCCAGGTTGGAATCCCGAAAGAGATTCTGACTAACCAAGGCACCTTGTTTATGTCACGAACACTGAGCGAACTGTATGGGCTACTGGGTATTAAGCCGATCCGCACCAGCGTTTATCACCCACAGACAGACGGTTTAGTTGAACGGTTCAATCGCACCCTCAAGAATATTATCAAAAAATTCGTAAGTGAGGATGCACGTAACTGGGATGAGTGGCTTGAACCCTTGTTATTTGCAGTGCGAGAGGTCCCCCAAGCCTCCACGGGGTTCTCCCCATTTGAATTATTATATGGGCGTAAGCCGCGTGGCATCTTAGATGTACTGCGGGAAAATTGGGAGGAGGGACCTTCACAGAGCAAAAACGAAATTCAGTACGTTATGGACCTGCGCGCAAAACTCCACATGCTCACCCACCTAACTCAGGAGAATTTGCGGCAGGCCCAGGAATGGCAAGCCCGCCTGTACAACAAGGGCACACGCCTTAGAGAGTTCACTCCGGGAGATAAGGTACTCGTGCTGTTACCCACGTCGAGCTCCAAATTAATCGCCAAGTGGCAAGGACCCTTTGAGTTCACACGGCGAGTCGGGGACGTCGACTATGAGGTTAGCCGAATGGACAGGGAGGGGGCACTACAGATCTACCACCTCAATCTGCTTAAACTCTGGAACGAGGAGGTCCCCGTGGTGTTGGTGTCGGTAGTTCCGGAGAAGGCGGAGCTGGGGCCGGAGGTTCAAAAAGGGACATTGGCATCACGTACCTCTCCGGTCCCCTGTGGAGACCACCTCTCCCCGACCCAACTCGCGGAGGTCGCCCAGTTGCAGGCCGAGTTTTCGGATGTGTTCTCGCCCCTGCCTGGTCGCACTAACCTCATAGAACACCACATAGAGACGCCCCCAGGGGTGGTAGTGCGTAGCCGTCCTTATAGATTACCTGAACACAAAAAAAAGGTGGTTCGGGAAGAACTTCAGGCCATGCTCGAAATGGGCATCGTCGAGGAGTCCCACAGTGACTGGAGCAGCCCAGTGGTCTTGGTTCCCAAGGCCGACGGCTCGGTCCGGTTCTGTGTGGACTATAGAAAAGTCAACGCGGTGTCTAAATTCGACGCGTACCCAATGCCTTGTATTGATGAGCTGCTCAATCGACTAGGCACGGCTCGCTTTTACTCGACACTGGATTTGACGAAGGGATATTGGCAGATCCCCTTGACTCCATTATCCCGGGAGAAAACGGCCTTTTCCACACCGTTCGGCTTACACCAGTTCGTCACACTTCCGTTTGGGCTGTTTGGGCACCCGCTACGTTTCAGCGGCTGATGGACCGGGTCCTCCGGCCCCACGCCACCTATGCGGCCGTGTACCTAGACGACATTATCATTTTTAGTAATGACTGGCAGCGGCACCTACAACACCTGAGGGCCGTCCTTAGGTCGCTGAGGCGGGCGGGACTCACTGCCAACCCAAAGAAGTGTGCGATTGGGCGGGTGGAAGTACGGTATCTGGGCTTCCACTTGGGCAACAGGCAGGTGCGTCCCCAAATTAATAAGACAGCAGCGATTGCGGCCTGCCCAAGGCCCAAGACCAAAAAGGGGGTGAGACAGTTCCTGGGGCTGGCTGGCTACTATCGTAGGTTTATACCTAATTATTCGGACGTCACCAGCCCGCTGACTGACCTCACTAAAAAGGGGGCGCCAGATCCGGTCCAGTGGACGGAGCAGTGCCAGCGGGCTTTCTCTGAGGTAAAGGCTGCACTGTGTGGGGGGCCACTTTTACACTCCCCTGACTTCTCTCTCCCTTTTACGTTACAGACGGATGCATTGGACAGAGGGCTGGGGGCCGTTTTGTCCCAGCAGGTGGAGGGGGAGGATCGCCCGGTCCTATACATCAGCCGGAAGCTGTCAGTGCATGAGGGGCGCTACAGCACGATTGAGAAAGAGTGCCTGGCGATCAAGTGGGTGGTCCTCGCCCTCTGTTACTACCTGCTGGGGCGCCCTTTCACCCTCTGTTCGGACCACGTGCCCCTCCAGTGGCTCCACCGCATGAAGGATGCCAACGCGCGGATCACCCGTTGGTATCTGGCACTCCAACCCTTCAACTTCAAGGTGGTCCACAGGCCGGGGGCGCAGATGGTCGTGGCGGATTTCCTCTCCCATCAAGGGGGGGGGAGTCGGCTGCAGGCCGGACGGGCACCCGGCCTGAGTCGGGTGGTGGGGGTATGTGGCAGCGGGGGCGTGGTCAAGCGCCGGTCTGTGACAGGAGGGCGGAGCCAGGGAAGGTGAGTGGCAGAATCGCTACACCTGACGGTAGTTAACCTGTGTTTGTGTGTGTTTTCCCAGTAACCGCTCCCTATTTAAGGAGGCAGAGAGAGAGCAGAGGGAGCATGACCCGGGACCGGATGCAGAGTGTGTTTGTGTGTATATATGGGCTTACGCTGCTTAGACTGAAAAGTTGTGAAAATAAATAAGCCTTCTCTGCCTCTAAACGTTGTCCTGCCGTCCTCTGTGCTCCACCCAAACTTTCGTCGCGCTACAGGGCATAATTTAACAGGTTATAAGATACTCCGCACAGTATGTTCAAAATGTATGTGGAGAACAATGCATGTTATGGAGAATGGAACTATAGTATTAAAAGTGTCTCTCGTAAGGTACTTCAATACTGAGGATTACATGGACCCAAACCTTCCATCAACATCTTCAAATACAACACTTCCCCCTCCATCAGCTCAAACAACAGACGGTAACAAATTAATAGAAAAGAACCATATTTTATCAGATCAAATGATTCTTTACATGACATGTACAGTATTTCAGCCGTCTGCTTTTCTTCAAGGGTGGAAAACTGCAGCCCCATCTGAAGCAGTGCAGCTCTTCATGGAGCGCCTGAGGAGAGAAGGAGACCACCAGCCACTACAGCTGACTCTAAATGCGGGGGACACTGATGAGGAGCGGGATGGCACACTTATTTCATTTTACAAGAAAAGCCGTGAGATGTGTCAGTGGGCTGCTGATTTCAGATGCTCCATATTAGGTATTGACACATCCCTTACTCATGGCAAAGTTTTCTCATCTCATCTCATTATCTCTAGCCACTTTATCCTGTTCTACAGGGTCGCAGGCAAGCTGGAGCCTATCCCAGCTGACTATGGGCGAAAGGCGGGGTACACCCTGGACAAGTCGCCAGGTCATCACAGTGCTGACACATAGACACAGACAACCATTCACACTCACATTCACACCTACGGTCAATTTAGAGTCACCAGTTAGCCTAACCTGCATGTCTTTGGACTGTGGGGGAAACCGGAGCACCCGGAGGAAACCCACGCGGACACGGGGAGAACATGCAAACTCCGCACAGAAAGGCCCTCGCCGGCCATGGGGCTCGAACCCGGACCTTCTTGCTGTGAGGCGACAGCGCTAACCACTACACCACCGTGCCGCCATGGCAAAGTTTTAATTTTGAAATATTTGGGTCTTGGGCTTTCAGTATCACCGTGTGCCTATCTCAGTTATTACACGATAATGTTATCCCTTATGTACACAAGATCTTAATTTACTTTCTACTTATTTTTTTTTAAATAATACAATTTCTACACAAAGACTAATTTTTTTTCCCTTGTAAAACCTGATTTCCTAACAGGGGATGCTGCAGTTGGTGTCGGGGTCATGAGAAACACACTATCAACAGCCATCTCGAAATTGACAAGTGACTTTAAGAAGAACATGGGTTAGCACATTTAATTCCACACAAGAAATGAATACATTAAAAACAAGCTTAAAAATGGATGTGTGCAGTATTATGTACAAATCTTCTTACTTGAACACCTGAAAGGTATCTTAATTGTCTCATCACATTTATGTACTTTTCAGCTAAGCGTATTTTATGTGTCTGTCTGTCAACAAATATAGGAAATGCAGGAGTGACTGCAATCTTTGAAGGACAACAAGAACATCTGGTCCCGAACCTGTCTGCAACCATTTTGGAGTGCGATTTATTTGCAATGGCTGGCAGGATGATTGGCCACTCTACCATTCATGGAGGTCCGTCCCTGTCAGGACTAAGTCTAACCATTATAGATGCCCTTATACATGGGACCAAGGACATTGTAACATCAAAACTCTGTCTTGAAGATTGCCCGGAGATAGAAGTCAGGGACACCATCAGTCTAGTGAGTAATATTTTAACCATTATTTTCAAAAAGTATACAGTAGATGGCCACTTCACTTTTTATGTATGCCACAATTGCTGTTATCATAATTTAGGTTATCCCCAAAAACTGTTTTGTGCCTTAATTTAAATGAATTAATTTGTGTTAAGCTGCTGAAGGAGGAATGGACTGACGAAGAGTCTGTCAGAGTGGCAAACCTTTGCACTGATTGGTATTTCCCGGTGCCAACTAAGGAGACCAACAGGCTTCTCCTTTTCCAGCAGCTGCTCTCTCATGCTGTAAGTTTAAATTTTTTTTTTAAAGTTTATGCTGAAGCATGTGACTTCATTTCAGAGATTGATACAGAGTACATATAACAAACACGCTTCTTTTTCTGTCCCTGCCTTGCCCAGCCTATATTATATAGGTAAGATTGAGTAGCTTAGACTGGACAATATAAGCAGACAAAAGATTGCTGCATGTCATTTTTATGCATGTATTCCTAAGCAGTCCTCCTTTACATTGATACTTCTGAAAGTACTGGGAAGAGCAAAAGCAGTTTCGAAAAGGGATTAAAGAGACCGGAATATGGCCCCTTCTAACAACCAGACCAGATGTCCTGCCCCTTTTGTTCCCCCGTGAAAAGGATGTGGAACTCACCCCCCAAGTAAGTTAAAGGAATTTCTGACATGGGACCTAATTTCCTAGTCAGGCAGAGTATTGTAGATGTGTGAAGACACTTTTTTTTTTTTTTTAAGATTCCGTGCAGTCCTTGTTGTTGCGGAGGTTGCTGGTACAAGGCTAGCGAAAGTGGCCTTTTAATAGCCTGCTACTAAAACCAGTCTTACCCAATCCATAAAGCCCCTTAAGCAAATCAAGTACCACGCCAGACTGTCGAAATTAATGTCCGTGTTAATCAAATGATTTTAGAGGTAAACCAACCTTGCATTTACGTTAATTATGTTATATTTTGTCTGAGCCACAGCAGGAACCGCAGAGATTTGTACTTCCTGTTTGGGAGCTTTCAAACAGGAAGTACAAATCCCTGCCACTGCTCAGACATAATAAATGGAATGGGATGGCTTTAATTGTCAAATCTTCACATGTACAAGACATACAAAGTAACATGTTCAACTAATTTGGTGTTCAAAGCCATTGTGAATTGTGCAGTGTGTGATGCCATGTAGAATTCTAAGCTATAGCCCATTGAAACAGCTTCTGGTGTTACCCGGTAATCACTTTCATATTTTAAATTTGTGTGGTTGTATTTTACGAAATCTTATCAAAATTCATTTCAACAGTTTTAAATAAGCAATAAGCCACTTGAGTCTACATTTCTGCTGTGTTTAGAACGTCCATGGGGCTGTTCCCCTTAGCTGTTCAAACATTTGAGGCTTACTGCTTAATTAACTGTATAATGCAATACTGTTAGTTGCATGTCACATGGAGTAACAGGTTTATTGTCCACTGTTAGATGATCCTTAAATGGATATGTTGGCCAGAGGCAAGTACTGACAGTGAGGACAAGATGTCTGCATCACAGATCGCACTAATCTCGGGATTCTTTCGAACCTTTGTGGAAGAAGGTATGATTTCCTAATTTCCCTTCCAGATCGATAAAGAATTTATTTATATCGATCCATCTTTACAGTTCCTTGCATAAGTAATCGTACCCCTTGAAAAATTTAACATTTTGCCACGTAATGACCACAAACATTGTTTCACTTCATGATTGTGTGCAACCTTGTGTTGGTCATTCATACAACATTTCAAGTGAATATATTTGTTTGTGGGCATAGTGTGGCAACATGGTGATAGGTTTTAGTGGTACGAATACTTATGCAGGGCACTCCATCAATCCATCCTTTCATGTACAGTATAGTACGTATTTACAGTAAAGCTTTAACCCCTAGGGATAGTTACAGCTTCACCATGTGTGTTTAATGTTTTTGATTCTTCACTGCATTAGCTTCTTCAGACGTCCTGAAGGACCTCGTAAAATTTTGGACTGGCTGGGAATTGCCTACGCAGTGCCTCAAACTACAAGTAGTGAAATCCCGTGGACACCATCACTTACCTACTGCGAGCACATGTTACGAAAGGCTGAGGGTCCCAGACCACTACAAAAGTGGTTCCGAGTTGAAATCAGACCTACAACAATGCCTACAATCAGTTGAGACAGGTTTTGGACTGATTTGAAAGTAATTCTTCTGGTTTATTGTTTTATTGTTTCATTAGGGTCAGAGCACCCTATCATAATCGTTTTGTTTCTTCTTGTTCGCAGACATTTTGGTTTTTTTTAGGTGGTGGCCATGTTTCAAAATGAATGTCATTTGGCATAGTCTTTAGCAAGAGTGGCAAGTACACTACAGGCCAAATGTTTGGACACACCTTCTCATTCAATGCATTCTCTTTATTTTCATGACTACAGTACATTGTAGATCCACACTGAAGACATCAAAACTGTAAATGAATACATGGAATTATGTAATAAAATAATTTAAAAAAATTGCCAATGTTGTCCAATTGGGCCATCAGCTGTGTATCAACTTGACTTCTGTACAACACAACTGATGGTCAGAAATCTTTGGTTGGGACCATCTTTTGTGTTGCGCAAAAGTCAGGGTGATACACAGGACAACTATTAGAATTGATATCCATATCATTCACAGCTTTTATGCCTTCAGTCAGAATCTACTATGTACTATATAGTCATAAAAATAAAGCAAACGCATTGAATGAGAAGGCGTGTCCAACATTTTGGCCTGTATTGTATTTCGCCTCACGAAATTTGGTATGTCACCATGATGAACAGGAAAGGTCGATACAATGCCATGGCCATGCCCAACATTGAGTGAGAAAATAGGATTTTTGTGTGATTTGACCATAGAGCTGGGAAAAAAAAACAGTGGATTCACCCCCTACTTGTGCAGCAATCCTGTCAGCCACCTGTACATATTACTACATTTGCTCGACAGTCAATGTTAATTAACAGAGAAAGGGCTCACCTCTGTCAAAAAATGGCTTAGAACTTTCCAAATATCCACTGACTTAGTAAACAAAGACAGTATTTGAAATGCCTGGCCAAATATCTACATAACTGATTTGAACTTATTTTTTTACTTTAACAATTAGTTAGATATTTAGCATAATATTTAAAATATTGTTCTTGTATAATTTGTCACTTGATATTTTCATTTCACTAAGCCATTTTTGTGAAAGAGGTGGGCCTGGTCTCCAATGTCTACCTACATAATATGGAAGTGGGGCTGGACGCTTTCAGGTGCTGTGTCAGCCCATGCCGTATCCCCTCTAGTGTTCTCTTTGCTCTATGGGCTCGACATGCAAAGGGATTTGATTGTCTACACCGTACTTCAAATGTTAGTAAGTTTTGGTGTACATTACATGAGCTTAAGACATTGGAGATCTTAACTTGTTTGGGAAAATGACTTTTCGTTCAATGTTTAATAAAAACATTTCTGGAAAACTGTCGGAGTGGCATTTTTTGGTTTGGATAAATTATGTTGTTTTATGGATGTTGCTCATTGAATGATAATCACACACAAGTCACAATCACAGTTAGGTTTTATTGTACCATTTACCACTGTATCAATTAGAACAGAGATTTTATAATGACAGTGTCTTTGTAAACAATATACCTGGCTTCATATTCGGTACATTTAATGGTACTCGACCAAGCTTTGGACATATGTTATAGTTTGCAAGTAGATGTCTACACCATGATTTTATGATGGCTGCAGCGGATCAATGTGTTCCTTCAAAAGACTAAGTTCCTCTGGATTGAGTGGGCTTTCAAACTGAGGAACATTTAGTCCATGATGGAGCTCTGGGACGTCCCCACTCTGCTCCCAGTCAATTTCTGGAATGTTCAACTCCTGAAGTACAAGAAACCAGTATACATTTTAACCTCAGGGGTTTACAATTATAATCATTAGCAATTAAAGTAATTGCAGCCGTGGCCTAGTGGTTAGGGAGTTGGCCGTTACATCTGAGCATTGCAGGTTCAACCTGCTGGTTCAAAAGCCCAACCTAGCCAGTAGGCAACGGCTGAAGTGCCCTTGAGCAAGGCACTTAACCTCACATTGCTAACCAATACCCTGCAATAGCTAAGTCGCTTTGGATAAATGGTGTCAGCTAAGTGAAATGTAATTGTTTTTCTGTATTAATGATTCATAAAATATAACCTGAAATAATGTGACAAAAAATATTGAGTAAAATCTGCATGAATTTGTGGTGCAAAACATACTATGTACTGCAATCTTTAGGAACATACATTATATTATCAGAAAAGGTGGTTCTTCCTCTGCCTACCTCTGGATCGTGAATGGGATGCTGAATTTGGCCAAGCTCCCACAGCTGGTTTGGGGTCATATTTTGTTCAGTCCTCAAAGGGTGGTTGTCCCATCCTTCACGAAACAGGTCCAAGGACAACTGGAGATGGGGCAGGAATACAAAATAAAGGCAAAAGAAGTGGGTGGTGTTCGTGAGGTCAAGGTGGCCCTCTTCTTCCAGCATTTTAAAGATGTGGTAGTAGATATTGGTTGCCCCCATCCACACATCACGCCAAAGTCTTTCAATTCTATTCAAGAGGAAATGCATGTCACTGTGAAGCACAGGTGGCCAAGTGGTTAGAGCGCTTGACCGCTAAGCGAACGGTCCCTGGTTCGAGCTTCGGCTCGACGGGGATCTGGGGCTCGCTCCCTGTCCACCCAGCAGTGAATGGGGACCTGGTGGAAACACTGGGGAAGTTAAAGGCGGCAAGGAAAGGAACTGGCCACCCTACCTCACTATGCCGATGGCCCAGGACAAGTGCGCTCTCTAACAGGCACTCCCCCAATGTACGAAAACGTATATGGGACTCCCCTTTGCCCTTTGCATATCACTGTATACTTTGTTTACAATTTAGAATCATATGCAGTACAGTGTACAGCCTTTCTGTCTGGCTCAAATAAAATGTTACTATTGTAATTATTACACTACGATTCTTATGGGGTTATACTGCAAGGCAAATCATATAGTGCAGTTTACAGTGCAGCCAGTCAATATTGCTGGATCAACAACACAACCAACTGCTTGTGCTGCTATTCAGAATTAGGACTATTCCCCAATAACATTTCTCAAACTAAGATCATGTATACCTCTGGTTATGAACACTTTTTCCTGCAATAAAGCACCCACTCTCTGGTCCGCGCATGGTGAACATCAAATGGGCAATGCCAACATTTTCCCCTCCGTGATCTGCTCACACTCTATACAAGAAAATAGAACATCAAAGTTGCAATAGCAAGGTGAACACACTTCAATGGTAAGGTGAAACACACCTCATGAAACTGTTTGTTCACATCACACTACAATTTTACTGTACCTGAGAGGATATCCAAATTCTTGAACAGCCTCACTGAAAAAGGCTTGGTTGGTGTCGGACCTGTTGTTGTCAGCCACTTTCAAGTACATGATCTGTAACATTCTGACCAAATAATTAGTGAAGAATAGAATATAAAATCTTTATTGTTATTATAGACAGTGCAACGAAATTTAAAGCCTCCCTCAAGGTGCATAATGTAGCACAAGGTATAAAAGTATAAATAATGTACTAATACTGTAAAAACTACACATGCACCCTCTTGGGTATGCAGAGGAACAGCAGACGACACAGAACTTACAACAGAACAGCCTTCAATTGGTGAGCAGCATACTGAGTAGCAGAGGAAGTGATTCCAGTAATGGTCAGCACACTAAGCATCAGTGCAAGTCCAATTATCATACTTGTAAAGTGGAAAGGGTTTGCCATTTATCTTAGCATTGACCTGTCTGGCTTCACTGGAAAACAGGCTACTATAGTGAGACAAGGGACACCTATGTGTTTTGTGATGTCTGCAAAGAAATACTTATTGACATATTTTATTGACTTGAAGCTGTACAGTATACCATGGTAGCAAACTAGTGAATCCCCTAGCCTATCCTTTTACTCTTACCTTGCGTGAGAAACCGTCAATACCTCCAAATATGACAATGTTATATCTAATAAAAAAAAACAAGCAGTTTAGATCTTCAGTTCATATGTATCTTGTAATAATTTAAGCACCACAACGGTATACTTCACCTGATCAGTTTGTGGTTTGTGTCAATGTGAACAAGGTACTTTGGGCATGGCACAGAGTATGTACGTCTAACAACACAGCCAAGCTGAGTCATCCTTGACACTACCCCAAGGCTATCAACTCTATGCATCGCTGCCCTGACCCGATCCCACTGGACATGATGTCCTAATCCTCGTAGAGCTCCCCTCATTGCTCGATAGCCCGAGTGTGGCCACCACTGTTTTACTTGTGACACAAGTTCGTCAAGTTCAGGATCTGAGCACCTACTGTACTGTGTACGCTTGCCAGGCAGGTTATGGGCAGCCAGTCGTCTATACAGTGTGGCACGAGACACCCCTAGAAAGTTGGCGATGGTAACCATTGGATGTCCATTTTCCATTAGATGTTGTACATATTCCATGTCAATTGTGATTCTTGGTGGCCCACTTCCAAGACACCTTTCAAATTGAATTGGTGTTGGTGTATGGTCATCTTGGTGCAGTGTCCTAGAAAGCAAATCAGTAAAATAAATTAATAATTCAGTGTGTGTATGTCTGTGTGTGTGCGTAAGCGGGGTGAGGGTGTGTATCCTGGTAACCCAGACAGCTGAAGAAAATCTCAAGAAGCTCAAGAAAATCTATACGAATGTAATGTAGTAGTAGAAGCGGTCTGGTACAACCAGGCTAGGGGAGATAGGGGGAAAACAGCCTGACCAATATGGATTAGCCTATCGGAGTTAATTCTGCGCACTGTTTTTTGAACATTAAGCTACGTTAAGCTTTTTCACGTTAAGCCAGTAATAAGCATAGAACTGTGTGGGCAACACTGGTTTCAGATGAAAACAGTTTGCAGAATTAACTCCGTTACCATAGTTTAGCCCGGGCTCAAACAGTTTGAGCTGTTCAGTTTTCTAGGGACGTGGGGTGATTCCAAAGATTTTCTTGGTGCCTTTTCACCGTCTCTGGTGATTCTTAGCGGCTATCGATACCTGGCTAAGGCTCGCAGAAGTCACGTCAGCATCTGTATATCTGCACAGTGAAGTACATGGGGAAGATGCACACAAGTAATAAATTACACTACTTACCCATCCATTTAATCCACTGTTTGTCGCTTCCATGTTGTCGATCCAATAGTTGCATGTGTAGTTGCACGTGTAGCTAGTTGCTCTGGATAACTAGGTCCCAAATAGCTGCACAACAACTTTGCTCAACACCGCCATCTGCTGGAGGTTCAGTGAAGGGTGTACCCCTTTGTATTCAAATCTCGGTGACATTTATTTGTGAATCGTGGTGTGCAGTAGGAATGTCTCACAATTACGTAATCGACACAAAAGCAAAAAATGGATCCACAAAAGCAAAAAATGGATCCAAAAATGCAAAAAATGGATCCACAAAAGCAAAAAAATGGATCCACAAATGCAGATTTCACATACAAATTCAAGCACATTTATTTTCAAATCTTGAAAACATATTTACAAATGTCCGTGTATTTATATACATTCTTTCATTTATTTGTGTGTCACGTTTTTATATTTGTATTTTGTATTTGAATATTTATAAATGTATTTATATTTATACATATCTTTTTTACGCATACAAATCTTTATGAGACAAAAATATCTCCATAGGGTATCAGGACATATGTATTTATTGATACAGACTTTAGAGCACTTCTGTAAGTCACTTTGGATAAAGGCGTGTGCCAAATGCCATAAATGTAAATGTAATGTAAATGAGAGCCATCTGCCACTCTAGCACACCTGTTGCATCCATGGATATGACAAAGTGTATTGTTAGGAACAGGAGTGGATGATGTTGGAAAAATGTGCTTTTATTAAAAAAAAAGCAGAATATCAAAGAGATTGCAAACATCAGGCAAAATCAGAGTGAGTTAAAGAACAGGCTAGGTTTCTGTGATCAACAAATCCACTTTTTTTGCTGACTGTGTGAACCTAGCCTGTTTTTTTTACTCTGCTTTTGCCTGATAACCTGCTTGATATTCTGCTGCAGACAAAAATAGAATCACAAAACCAGAAGATGAGCTCAAAGTCAAAACCAGACCAGGAGTAACAACGAACAGCTTGGCAATTCAGGGCAAAGGTCACTGAATGATACGGGTTTTGTGAGTTTGGAGCTATAGCGTGGTGGCATGGTGGTGCAGTGTGGAGTTTGCATGTTGTCTGTGTGGGTTTCCTCCGGTTGCTCTGGTTTGCCCTACAGTCCAAAGACCTGCAAACCAAGTTAACTGTGCACAGTTTTAAACTGGATTGATTTAGAGACAAATAGAAAATTTCAGAAGATTTTGCTAGGATTTAAATGCCTTCATAATTTAGTTCCTAAATATTTGAGCAGTTATTTCATGAGGAACTCAAGTATTCATAGTTATAATACTCATAAATCTGACCTGCATTTATCAGAACCTAAGCTTATGCTCGGTAAACAAACTTTTAGATATTCAGGTTGAATACCTTTTAATTCACTGCCAGCAAATATTAAATCAACTATGTCTCTAAATCAATTTAAAAAGCTCATTACATTATATTTTTCATAGTCTTATTTACAGTATGTTATATAATTATTATGATATTTTTTGTTTGTTTCATATATCTTTTTTCTTATAATTTTCATTGTAATTTTTTCCTCTTAAAACCATAATGGTAGCTTTAATTAAATTTTTAGATTAATCATATTTATGAGATATATAACATTTTTTGAAATTGCAAATTAGTATAGTTTTATATTGTATTTTTAAAATTGCAAACTAGTATAGTTCTGCAGGGCCCCTATGGATACCAGCTATGCTGAACGGGCCATGCTGTTGAAATAAAGTTTCTATCTATCTATCTATCTATCTATCTATCTATCTATCTATCTATCTATCTATCTATCTATCTATCTATCTATCTACAGTGATGCTTGAAAGTATGTGAACCCTTTATAATTTTCTATATTTCTGCATAAATATGAACTAAAACATCATCAGGCTTTCACTAAAAGTAGATAAAGAAAACCCAGTTAAACAATTGAGACAAAAATATTATACTTGGTCATTTGTTTATTGAGGAAAATGATCCAATATTACATATCTGTGAGTGGCAAAAGTATGTGAACCTCTAGGTTTAGTAGTTAATTTGAAGGTGAAATTAGAGCCAGGTGTTTTCAATCAATGGGATGACAATCAGGTGTGAGTGGGCACCCTGTTTTATTTAAAGAACAGGGATCTATCAAAGTCTGATCTTCACAACACATGTTTGTGGAAGTGTATCATGGCACGAACAAGGGAGATTTCTGAGGACCTCAGAAAAAGTGTTGTTGATGCTCATAAGGCTGGAAAAGTTTACAAAACCATCTCTGAAGAGTTTGGACTCCACCAATCCACAGTCAAATAGCTTGTGTACAAATGGAGGAAATTCAAGACCATTGTTACCATCGCCAGGGGTGGTCGATCAACAAAGATCCATCCAAGAGCAAGGCGTGTAATAGTCGGCAAGGTCACAAAGGACCCCAGGGTAGCTTCTAAGCAACTGAAGGCCTCTCTCACATTGGCTAATGTTAATGTTCATGAGTTCACCATCAGGAGAACACTGAACAACAATGGTGTGCATGGCAGGGTTGCAAGGAGAAAGCCACTGCTCTCCAAAAAGAACACTGCTGCTCATCTGCAGTTTCCTAAAGATCACGTGGACAAGCCAGAAGGCTATTGGAAAAAATGTTTTGTGAACAGATGAGACCAAAATAGAACTTTTTGGTTTAAATGAGAAGCATTATGTTTGGAGAAAGGAAAATACTGCATTCCAGCACAAGAACTTTATCCCGTCTGTGAAACATGGTGGTGGTAGTATCATAGTTTGGGCCTGTTTTGCTGCATCTGGGCCAGGACGGCTTGCCATCATTGATGGAACAATGAATTTTGAATTATACCAGCGAATTCTAAAGGAAAATGTCAGGACATCTGTCCATGAACTGAATCTCAAGAGAAGGTGGGTCATGCAGCAAGACAACGACCCTAAGCACACAAGTCGTTCTACCAAAGAATGGTTAAAGAAGAATACATTTAAAGTTTTGGAATGGCCAAGTCAAAGTCCTGACCTTAATCCAATGGAAATGTTGTGGAAGGGCCTGAAGTGAGTAGTTCATGTGAGGAAACCCACCAACATCCCAGAGTTGAAACTGTTCTGTACGGAAGAATGGGCTAAAATTCCTCCAAGCCGGTGTGCAGGACTGATCAACAGTTACCGGAAATGTTTAGTTGCAGTTACTGCTGCACAAGGGGGTCACACCAGATACTGAAAGCAAAGGTTCACATACTTTTGCCACTCATAGTTATGTAATATTGGATTGTTTTCCTCAATAAATAAATGACCAAGTATAATATTTTTGTCTGATTTGTTTAACTGGGTTCTCTTTATCTACATTTAGGACTTGTGTGAAAATCTGATGATGTTTTAGGTTAGAGGTCTGCGCGGGTCGGATTTTTCAGTCCCGCTCCCACCCGCGCCCGCATTGTGCAGTCCCACTTCCGCCCGTGCCCGCAAAGAATTATGATTTTTCAGTCCTGCTCCCACCCGCAAATCCCGCATGATGCAGACATTCGCGTTATTTCTCAGGAAAGTTCTTGTCTTGACACAGCGTGATGGTGCCCCACCGCCTACTTTTGAGTGGATTTGAGCATAAATATCTACAGCTCACGTTCACGTTTGTTATTATTTACCTTGTTTCTGAATTTGGAATGTTGAAATGGCAGCATGTAGACCTAATAATAATAATAATTATCTAAGTAGGCTAATCATTTAAGTATGCGCTCTCCCGTGGTGCGTCTCCTATGAATAATTAATGTGAAAGGAGAGATGGATTGCACTCTTGAACTTATTCTTTTAGTTACATTTAGTTACATTTCTTTTCAGGACTCTTGACTTTTTAACGGTAAATGTACCTCTTTTTAAAGCAGCACTTACTTTTGAAGCACTGTGAGCTTCAGTAAAGGAGCTCTGCTCTTCTGCCATGATCGGAGATCTCAAACACGGAAGAGGAAAGGAATCGGAAACGTACGAGAGTTATTTATCCTCTCCTGGATCAGAATCAGAATTCTGATGATCAGCTCATCTAAGGTGTCATTGAGGCATCATGTTAGTGCGGGTCACTGGAGGCTGGGTGTGAATGGCGAGTCATTAGAGTGATCAAAGGATTGCCCGTTAGGGTGATCAGTGGCAAATTTAAGATGCCATTCCTCACTCAATCTGGCAATCTGACTCTCTCTGCAAATTTAGGCATCTTAAAATGTTTTTATTAATGCCAAATAAAATATCCAGCACAAATTATATATGATAGACATAAATTAATAATTTATAAATTTTATTTTAAACACGTTTTTAGTTAGCGGGACTGCAGCTTATCACCACTCCCGCCCGCGCCCACATATGTGCACTCCCGCTCCCGCCCACATATGTGCACTCTCGCTCTCGCCTGTGCCCGCAATGAGCTTTCAAAATTTGTCCCGCGCCTCTCTGCTTTGCGGCGGGTCCCGCGAGTCCCACGGGACTCCCGCGGGAGTGCAGGGCTCTATTTTAGGTCATATTTATGCAGAAATATAGAAAATTCTAAAGGGTTCACAAACTTTCACGCACCACTGTATCTATATATCTTGTCAAAATTGTCCATAGGTTTGAATATGTGTTTGAATGGTTGTAAGGAGAAAACCTCTATAATAATCCAATAGAAAATAACGGAAAACCACTACTGTAATTCTTCCATAGAAGAATCAATGCGAATCTTACTGGTCATCCACAGAACACTAAAGAAGAAGTTATAGTGTAGGTGGTGATTGGAATCAGCTGTGTTCAATCAGACTAATAGTTATTGCTTGTGAACCTGATTTCCGCTGAATGGTGCTCTTCACAGGGATTGTGTTGGTCCTAGGGTTTGGTCATACAGTTGCTTGGAATTGGGCAGTCTATCCAAGGAGTCAGGGGTCAAATGTAACATGAGCCATTACTGTTACGTTTGCACATTTGTCAAGATGATGTAAATCGCTGCCTATGTCTCCTCAGTGACATAGACTTGATAGCAGAAGTCTCTGGCGAGGAGCACTGATTGCAAAGTTCTGTACAATCAAAACTCTCAGGCAAGTGGGGGAGGAGATTCCCTGCCGAGGCTTTGTGCAGGGTGTTAGCGTGAACATGTAGCCTGCAGGAAATTAATAGTGTCTTGGATTAGCGCAGTGTGTTAGCTTGAGCATGTAGCCTATGGAAAATTAATAGTATGTTGGATTAGCGCTAATCCCATGTTTTGGAAAATCGAAAATTTGTCTTCGGCCCCTCTGGGGTGTCACCAATGATGATGATGAGTTTATTTAGTAAAAATAATGTATAAAATACAAGTATAGTGCACATTAAAATATGTGGATAGCACAATAAAGTGTAAACACATTTCCATTGTGTTCCAAGTACATTAAGTGCTAAAAATGGGGCTATAAACAAAAGAGGGAAGAAAAAAGGGGGGTGGGGCTGTCCAGAAGGCATAGAAAATAAAACATGGCATGAACTAGGTTAATTAGGACATAATAAAATGATTTAGTGATTGCTGATAAAATTGATCAAATAAAAAATTCTTGACATTGGAGTTAAAACTATGTCAAACATTTCTGGACTGTAACTGACTTGGTAGTTGGTTCCAGGCAGTGATGCTGATGAACCTAAATGAAGAATGGACAAATGACTTTACAGAAGGAACAAAAAGGGACACGGGACCTGAACAGGTATTATGGCAGGCATTCCAAACACTTCTAGAAGATGAGAGATATCTCGGCGCATTACCATATAACATGTTGTGGATGTGATTTAGTTGTAACTGTTTGACTCAGAGATGGACTGGCAACATGTTGACCTGATTGAACTCAGTACACCCTATAGGAGTCCTGGGGGAAGTGCTAAGTATAAAGTGAATAATTTTATCTTGTCTAACCTGAAGATGATTCTTATAACTCTTGGTAAGGCCAGAGTACCAAGTGGAGCTGGCATAGTCGAAATGACATTGGATAAGAGCTGACGTTAAAAGTTTCTTAGCCTGTTTCAAAGACATGCAGGTTAGGTTAACTGGTGACTCTAAATTGAGTGTAGGTGTGAATGTGAGTGTGAATGGTTGTCTGTGTCTATGTGTCAGCCCTGTGATGACCTGGCGACTTGTCCAGGGTGTACCCCGCCTTTCGCCCGTAGTCAGCTGGGATAGGCTCCAGCTTGCCTGGGACCCTGTACAGGATAAGCAACTACAGATTCTGTAGTTGCTTATCCTGTACAGGGTCCCAGATAATGGATGGATGTTTTTCCCCCTAACAGATTTGTTTGTTTTTCAATTGAATTGTACAGGTTATAGGTCACATTAAAGGTGGGAAAAGTTTTGAAATTATTTATTGTGGTCTCATTTTTTTTTTACATCAGAAAAACCTAGCATTTTAACGGGGTGTGTACACTTTTTATATCCACTGTAGCTCAAAATATCACACTGATTTTTGTTTTATCTCTTAACTTTTGCACATTGGCAGGTATGCAGGTGACAGATGGATGGAAAAGCAGTAAAGATTTTATTGCAGCAAAGCTGGCAGAAAAATCCTAATCGCTAATCAAAGGCAGAGTCAGGAGACAGGCAATGGTCAGGTGAAGCACAAACAGGATTTCAGAGGCAAAGACTATGAGCAGTAATCAAAGTACATATAAACTGGGTCAATAGCCAAATAAACCGCATAGCATAACAAGGCTAGGTAAAGTGATGTGATGTGATAATGCATACATACAGAGCAGTGATGAAGCTCTGATAGTGAATAGGTGTGTGTGATAATGATACTCTAAAGGTGATGATACAAGGAGCAACTTTTTGGGCAGTGTTGCAGGGCAATTGCGCTTTTACACTTTCCTATTGAGATTGGGCAACATCATTTCTGTCTGAATGACTTTGATTGTTTTGGGCAACATTTTAAGATCATTCAATCAGAGTGTTAGCAGTGAATCAAATGACCTTCTGAAATTTTCAACAAAGATGGCGGCATCTCCAGCAGTTGAGTGAAGAAAAAGAAAGACAACTTATATCTTTTTATGTCAGTAAGTTGTTCTGTGTAAACCCAAAGTGGTGAGTGTACCTCATCAAATATTTAGAAAACCAACAGACATCCATTTTTATGCTCAGGTTGTAATTAAGACATTGATTTTTTTCAGCTAAGTGTAAACTGCCATTCGCTATCCACCGCTCCATAGAGATTGAATGGGATTTGGCTAACTAGCAGAGGTTTTTGCTAACATAGTCTAAAGTCCTTCTCACATCATGGGCAATTAGGGCAGCACCGATCTCCATTTCTGTAGCCCTCAGGCTCTTGCCTATTACAGTTAGGTCCATAAATATTTGGACAAAGGCAACATTTCTCTAATTTTGGTTCTGTACATTACCACAATGAATTGTGAACAAAACAATTCAGATGCAGTTGAAGTTCAGACTTTCAGCTTTAATTCAGTGGGTTGAACAAAATGATTGCATAAAAATGTGAGGAACTAAAGCATTTTTTAAAAACACAATCCCTTCATTTCAGGGCTCAAAAGTAATTGGAGAAATTAAATAATTGTAAATAAAATGTTCATTTCTAATACTTGGTTGAAAACCCTTTGTTGGCAATGACTGCCTGAAGTCTTGAACTCATGGACATCACCAGATGCTGTGTTTCCTCCTTTTTAATGCTCTGCCAGGCCTTTACTGCAGCGGTTTTCAGTTGCTGTTTGTTTGTGGGCCTTTCTGTCTGAAGTGTAGTCTTTAACAAGTGAAATGCATGCTCAATTGGGTTGAGATCAGGTGACTGACTTGGCCATTCAAGAATATTCCACTTCTTTGCTTTAATAAACTCCTGGGTTGCTTTGGCTTTATGTTTTGGGTCATTGTCCATCTGTATTATGAAATGCCGACCAATCAGTTTGGCTGGATTTGAGCACACAGTATGTCTCTGAATACCTCAGAATTCATCCAGCTGCTTCTGTCCTGTGTCACATCATCAATAAACACTAGTGACCCAGTGCCACTGGCAGCCATGCATGCCCAAGCCATCACACTGCCTCCGCCGTGTTTTACAGATGATGTGGTATGCTTTGGATCATGAGCTGTACCACGCCTTCACCATACTTTTTTCTTTCCATCATTCTGGTAGAGGTTGATCTTGGTTTCATCTGTCCAAAGAATGTTCTTCCAGAACTGTGCTGGATTTTTTAGATGTTTTTTAGCAAAGTCCAATCTAGCCTTTTTATTCTTGAGGCTTATGAGTGGCTTGCACCATGCAGTGAACCCTCTGTATTTACTTTCATGCAGTCTTCTCTTTATGGTAGATTTGGATATTGATACGCCTACCTCCTGGAGAGTGTTGTTCACTTGGTTGGCTGTTGTGAAGGGGTTTCTCTTCACCATAGAAATTATTCTGCGATCATCCACCACTGTTGTCTTCTTTGGGCATCCAGGTCTTCTTGCATTGATGAGTTCACCAGTGCTTTCTTTCTTTCTCAGGATGTACCAAACTGTAGATTTTGCCACTCCTAATATTGTAGCAATTTCTCGGATGGGTTTTTTCTGTTTTCGCAGCTTAAGGATGACTTGTTTCACCTGCATGGAGAGCTCCTTTGACCGCATGTTTTCTTCACAGCAAAATCTTCCAAATGCAAGCACCACACCTCAAATCAACTACAGGCCTTTTATCTGCTTAATTGAGAATGACATAATGAAGGAATTTCCCACACCTGCCCATGAAATAGCCTTTGAGTCAATTGTTCAATTACTTTTGGTCCCTTTAAAAACAGGGTGGCACATGTTAAGGAGCTGAAACTCCTAAACCCTTCATCCAATTTTAATGTGGATCCCCTCAAATGAAAGCTGAAAGTCTGGACTTTATGTCCATGTCCAGTATATAGCTATAACTTGAATATGTTTCAGTAAACAGGTAAAAAAACAAAATTTGTGTCAGTGTCCAAATATATATGGACCTAACTGTACATAGCTTGGGTTACAGTGGGGGGCACATCCTCTGGTAACCCTGAAAGTTTGACTCCCCACTCGCATCTGTATTGCAGCATGCGTTGCCAGATGGTAGTAGGTACCATTTTTACGATGGTCTTTGGTATAACCTGACCGCGAGTAGAACTCACGATCTCCCAATCGAGATGTGGACATGCTAACCACTCGGCCAACTCACAGTATTTTGCTAACATAAGCTGAAAGTTATTGCTAGCTGTGTAGGGATAATGTTCACTCTCTTGTGTCAAGTTAAAAGTGATGGGCAGCTCATTTATTATTATTATTATTATTATTATTATTATTATTATTATTATTATTGTTTCTTGGTGTGATTTTGGATCAAAAAGTCTGCTGGAAACCTCATGTAGGATACGTACAAGCAAAACTGGCAAAGTGCTCAGCAATTCTGTGGAAAACAAAACATATTCTTGACTGCAAATCTTTGTATACTCTATATTACTCATTATTTTTGCCATATCTGATTTACTGTGTCGAAGTCTGGGGAAACACCTACAAAACCACTCTGCAGCCGATATGTACAATACAGAAAAGAGCAATAAGGACAATAAACAAAACAGGACACAGAGATCACACAAACTCACTATTCATAAAATCACACGTTGAAATTTATGGATCTGGTCAAATTCAGAACAGCACAAATAATGTATAAAGCGAGAAAGAATCTATTGCCGAAAAATATACAAGGAATGTTTAGTGAGAGAGAGGGGGGGTATAATCTAAGGGGAGACCTAAATTTTAAAAAACCAAAGGTTCGAACAAATATGAAAAGCATGTGCGTATCGAGCTGTGGGGTGACTTTATGGAACAGACTGGAGACAGAAACAAAACAAAGTGCAAATATAAATCTGTTTAAAAAAGGTACAAAAAATATTGTTAAACAAGTATATAGAAGAGGAAGTATGTTAACAGAGGATGATGAGGGATAAATAGAATAGAGTTGATTGTTATATTAGAACTAACTTAGTATATGGTACCGGTATATATTTATTTATGGGGATAGTTTATATATTCATATTTACAGGGACTTTGTAGTCGTGTCATCTGATCTCCGACCCTATGTCTTGGACACTCGGGTGAAGAGAGGGGCTGAGTTGTCAACTGATCACCACCTGGTGGTGAGTTGGATCCGCTGGCGGAGAAGGAAGCTGGACAGACCTGGCAGGCCCAAACGTATGGTGAGGGTCTGCTGGGAACGTCTGGCCGAGCACTCTGTTGGGGAGGTCTTTAACTCCCACCTCCGGGAGAGCTTTTCCCAGCTTCCGAGGGAGGCGGGGGACATTGAGTCTGAGTGGACCATGTTCTCTACCTCCATTGTGGACGCAGCTGTTCGGAGCTGTGGCCGCAAGGTCTCCGGTGCCTGTCGTGGCGGCAATCCCCGAACCCGGTGGTGGACACCGGAAGTAAGGGATGCCGTCAAGCTGAAGAAGGAGTCCTATCGGGCCATGTTGACCTCCGGGACTCCTGAGGCAGCCGACGGGTATCGGCAGGCCAGGCGTGCTGCAGCTCGGGCAGTTGCGGAGGCAAAAACTCGGAACTGGGAGGAGTTCGGGGAGGCCATGGAGAAGGACTATCGGTCGGCCTCGAAGAAATTCTGGCAAACCGTCCGGCGCCTCAGGAGGGGGAAGCAGTACTCTGCCAACACTGTTTACAGTGCGGGTGGGGAGCTGTTGACCTCGACTGGGGACATTGTCGGGCGGTGGAAGGAATACTTTGAGGATCTCCTCAATCCCACCGCCATGTCTTCCACTGAGGAGACTGAGGCTGATGACTCAGAGGTGGACTCGTCCATTACCCAAGCCGAAGTCACTGAGGTGGTTTGCAAGCTCCTCGGTGGCAAGGCACCGGGGGTGGATGAGATCCGCCCTGAGTATCTCAAGTCTCTGGATGTTGTGGGGCTGTCTTGGTTGACACGCCTCTGCAACATCGCGTGGCGGTCGGGGACAGTGCCTCTGGAGTGGCAGACTGGGGTGGTGGTCCCTCTTTTTAAGAAAGGGGACCGGAGAGTGTGCTCCAATTATAGGGGAATCACACTTCTCAGCCTCCCAGGGAAAGTTTACTCCAGGGTACTGGAGAGGAGAATTCGACCGATAGTCGAACCTCGGATCCAGGAGGAACAATGCGGTTTTCGTCCTGGTCGCGGAACACTGGACCAGCTCTATACCCTTCATAGGGTGCTCGAGGGTTCATGGGAGTTTGCCCAACCAGTCCACATGTGCTTTGTGGATCTGGAGAAGGCATTCGACCGTGTCCCCCGTGGTATTCTGTGGGGGGTGCTTCGGGAGTATGGGGTTCGGGGCTCTTTGCTAAGGGCTGTCCGGTCCCTGTACGAACGGAGCAGGAGTCTGGTTCGCATTGCCGGCAGTAAGTCAGACCTGTTCCCAGTGCATGTTGGACTCCGTCAGGGCTGCCCTTTGTCACCGGTTCTGTTCATAATTTTTATGGACAGAATTTCTAGGCGCAGCCAGGGGCCGGAAGGAATCCTGTTTGGGAACCACAGGATTTCATCTCTGCTTTTTGCGGATGATGTTGTCCTGTTGGCTTCTTCAAACCAGGACCTTCAGCATGCACTGGGGCGGTTTGCAGTCGAGTGTGAAGCGGCTGGGATGAGAATCAGCACCTCCAAGTCCGAGGCCATGGTTCTCGACCGGAAAAGGGTGGCTTGCCCTCTCCAGGTTGGTGGAGAAGTCCTGCCTCAAGTGGAGGAGTTTAAGTATCTCGGGATCTTGTTCACGAGTGAGGGAAGGATGGAGCGTGAGATCGACAGGCGGATCGGTGCAGCCTCCGCAGTGATGCGGTCGCTTTACCGGTCCGTCGTGGTGAAGAAGGAGCTGAGCCAAAAGGCGAAGCTCTCAATTTACCGGTCGATCTACGTTCCGACTCTCACCTATGGTCATGAGCTTTGGGTAATGACAGAAAGAACAAGATCGCGGATACAAGCGGCTGAAATGAGTTTCCTTCGCAGGGTGGCTGGGCGCTCCCTTAGAGATAGGGTGAGAAGCACAGTCACTCGGGAGGAGCTCGGAGTAGAGCCGCTGCTCCTCCACATCGAGAGGAACCAGCTGAGGTGGCTCGGGCATCTTTTTCGGATGCCTCCTGGACGCCTCCCTGGGGAGGTGTTCCAGGCATGTCCCCCCGGGAGGAGGCCCCGGGGAAGACCCAGGACACGCTGGAGGGACTATGTCTCTCGGCTGGCCTGGGAACGCCTCGGTGTTCTTCCCGAGGAGCTGGCCGAGGTGTCTGGGGAAAGGGAAGTTTGGGCTTCCATGCTTAGACTGCTGCCTCCGCGACCCGGTCCTGGATAAGCGGAAGAAGACGAGACGAGATTTACAGGGATAGGTATGTAGTAGATATTTATTTTTGTAATTATATATTTATATAGATATTTATGAAGTGTATATATGGTATATAGTATATATTTTTTTGTAATTATATATTTATATAGATATTTGTGAAGTGTATATATGGAATGTAGTATATATTTATTGTGTAATTAAATATTTATATAGATATTTTGGAAGTGTGTATATATATATGGTGTGTAGTATATATTTATTTTTGTAATTACATATTTATATAGATATTCATGAAGTGTATATATGGTATATATTTTTATAGGTGTATTAATGAAGTTTGGATTTTGGGGTAGTTAAAAAGGGGTGGGAAATTAAAAAAAGTATTGTACTTCTTCCCACTCCTTTTTCAAACAATGTGCAGTGTATTGTAATGTCTTAGCTCTTTATGTATTTTATTTATTAATTTTTTTTGTCACTTTCTCGTTTTCTTTCTTTTGTATGTACAAATAGTTACATACTTTTTTTATACATGTTCGAAATAAATAAATATTCATTCATTCATTCATTATTATTATTATGTGAGTTGTAATAGAGATTGTCTAACTTATCATCTGATCTAATTCACATACAGAGCATAACTACTTGTAGAACCCAAGGGTGAAACAGTACAAATGTTGGGATCTAAAAAATAAAGAAAGCCTTTCAGGACCTCTGCCACACCCTTTTCCTCCTCGGCAGCCATCTCCTGCTCCATGTCCTTTTGTCTTTTTTGCTGAGATGAAAATTAAATGATTATGTTTTTGCCATTATGTTTTTGTGATGTATACAGTATGTTAGTTATTACTTATAGCATATGTGAGTGAGGCTAGTAGCATTTTTAGAGAGATTTTAAAAATGCTTTATTAACAGAATAATGCTGTTATTTTGACTTATAAATGTTAAAATCATGGCAAATTATCTTTTGACCAGAGTATCTATTCAGTTTTATTCCAGAAGTGATATTACTTGAGCAAAATAAAGGCTGAAGCCAAGACAAAAGTGACCGCTGCAAATGTTTCTGTGTCCATCTTTGTGGTATTTGTCTCCCTGGCAACAGATTTGCTTTTATCTGATTGGTTGTTGCCAATTGTCTGTGGCCCTGTGTCTCACCTGGTTGCCCGTTGCTGGCAATATTGCCCAAAAAGTTGCCCCATACATATATCATCAACTTAAGAGATAGAGAATCTCAGATAGAGACTGAGAGCAGTGAGGTGCAGGATGGTTGTTGTAGTCCATGGTGTCCACATCTGAAGGCTGCTGTGAACTCTGAGCAGGTGCAGACATGACACTCATTTTTATTCATAATTTCAGAGGCCACCATAAATATCCTTAGGTATGTGCACTGCTATGCATCTGAATAGCAGTTTAAACATTGAGAAAATTGAGCAGCTCAGTGAAGGTTCTGAAAGTATGTGGAGCATGAAATGTGAAAACCTCAGGATGTCCCACAAGATAAATGCATTTTTATGTGAATTCTTCTAGGAAGTAAAAAAAATCAGGATAAAAATATGGTTAATTTTGTCCTTCTGAACCTTTAGTGTTTATAATTGTAAATGTATTCTATAAAAATCACAAACCTTTGACTTTTGCAATAACCTTGGCTTGGTTATAAACAGAACTGGTTTCAGAAAAGAGGCAACACTGCAGTGTGACATCATCAAAATCTGAAACAGTAATTCTGCTTTCTTTACCAGGTTTCTTGGCAGCCTCCCAGACCAGTTTTTGTCTTGTCTTTTCATCAATTTTGGTAATGTCATTGTTGTCCCATATTTTCGCCACTTCTTGATGAATGTCTTCACTGTGCTCCATGGTATATCTAATGCCATGGAAATTTTTTTTACCCTTCTCCTGACTGATACCTTTCAACAATGAGATCCCTTTGATTCTTTGTAAGCTCTCTGTGAACCCTGGCGTTTGCTGGAGGATGCAACTGAGTAAATGTCTGAACTTTATTTGGAGTTAATCAGAGTCATTTTAATCGATGGCAGGTGTGAACCCAAAAAGACTGAATGCTGTAATTAAATCAAAAAGTGCTTCAACAAAGTATTAGTTTAAGATAGATAGATAGTTTCACATCTATCTATCTATCTATCTATCTATCTATCTATCTATCTATCTATCTATCTATCTATCTATCTATCTATCTATCTATCTATAGTTTCATTACCTTTTTATCACATATACAAAAAAAGGGATGAGAGAGGCTAATGTTGACAAATTTGGCATTAAGTTCGGAGGTGCAGGCATATCTAACTTAAGATATGCTGATGACACAGCACTAATTGAAAGCTCAGAAGCATCCATCTCACAACTCACCACCAATGTGAATGAAGTAGGCAAGAGCATGAACTTAAAACTAAATATCAAAAAGACCAAGATAATGGTAGCTAGTGGAAATCAGGATACGGAGCACAATATCATACTTGACAGAGAGAAGGTCTCCCAAGTAGGAAGCTTCAAATACCTTGGCTCCATCAAGGACTCAAATGCAAACTGCACCATTGACATCATATACAGAATTGCCATTTCAAAACATAGAATGATTGAGCTCCAGGATCTATGGAATGACAACAACCTGCCTATCAACCTGAAAATTAAACTGGTCAAGACTCTAGTTTGGAGTACTCTACTATATGGAGCAGAGAGCTAGACTCTATTGAGATCTGATGAAAACAGAATAATGGCAACAGAAATGTAGCTCTGGAGATGCATGCTGAATGCCAGCTGGAAAGAGAAAAGAACAAACAGCAGCATGCTAACAGAATTTGGTATAACCAGAGAGTTCCTTGGCAAGGTGGTCAGCCTGAAAATGGGATATTTTGGACATATTATGAGAGGGAGTGGCAGTCCTCTAGCATTGCAAATGATCGAAGGGAAACTAGCAGGAAAAAGGAAGAGAGACAGACAGAAGAAACAGTGGTATGACAACATCAAAGAATAGACCTACCTAACCTACACCCAAGCCAAGCATCTAGCACAGGACAGAGTGGCATGGAGACTGATGACAAGAAGTTGTCCAGGCATAGTCGCTAATCATGTGAGATGGAAGCAGGCAAGGCAAGGCAGGTGTCATGTCTATCTATCTATCTATCTATCTATCTATCTATCTATCTATCTATCTATCTATCTATCTATCTATCTATCTACAGTGGTGCTTGAAAGTTTGCGAACCCTTTAGAAGTTTTTATATTTCTGCATAAATATGACCAAAAACATCATTACATTTTCACGAAAGACCTAAAAGTAGATAAAGAGAACCCAGTTAAACAAATGAGACAAAAATATTATACTTGTTCATTTATTTATTGAGGAAAATGATCCAATATTACATGTGAGTGGCAAAAGTATGTGAACCTTTGGTATGAACCCTTTGTGCAACTGCAACTAAAAGTTTCCAGTAACTGCTGATCAGTCCTGCACACCGGCTTGGAGGAATTTTAGCCTGTTCCTCCGTACAGAACAGCTTCAACTCTGGGATGTTGGTGGGTTTCCTCACATGAACTGCTCACTTCAGGTCCTTCCACAACATTTCGATTGGATTAAAGTCAGGACTTTGACTTGGCCATTCCAAAACATTAACTTTAGGCCCACTTTACACGGGGACGGTCTGAAACAAAAACGCAAAAGTCCGTTTTTGTTCTCACTTTTTTCCGCGTCTACACGACCGTTTTCAAGGAGGAAATCTGCGTCTATACGGTGACGCATAAATGTGTGGAATTCAATTGGATGTTGTAATAGAGTGTGCCGAGCGGATGGAGTAGTCAGTCAGAATGATGAGCAAAACAAGGAAAATTCTTGTACAAAAATAGTTTTCTTTTTATTCTTAAGCCGGCAGTTAACACAAACAGGACAAACAAACAAACAAACAAAAAAAAACACTGATGACAAAACCAAACAAAAAAAAAAATTCTGGGACAAAATGCCCACGCAAGCTAGGCTACTCTGGCATTACTCACACAGAGCTCAAGTCATGCGTCCTCTCCCTGCCGAGGCCGTCTCCCGAATGAACAGTGCAGCGCATATTTAAAAGACTACGTCACAGTCTTAACACAATTAAAATCAATCAACACATCTAGACAGATTTTAACAGTTCTAAACATTTTCACTGCATGCATTACACTCCTACAACAATGTGCAGACCTTAAATATTACAACAAACACTTACTTAAGATTTTTAGACCATTTCTCTCCGCTCTAATGAGCTGCTTTCCCGCGCATCGCGGAAGAAACCTGGAAAAGCGCTTTCAGACCTGCACCTTGGTTTGGTCCCGCACCCGGAAGACTACAGCAGGTAAATGGCTACAAACATTTCTGGCTGATGTTAGATAAACTCTAGCAGAAAAGGATTCAGATGTTAAACGTGCGCACTTAATGAATCTTTACACGCTATTGTTTATAGTGAAAACTAATAAATGCTTGCGCTGTTTAAACCTGTGTCACGTCTTTTACTATGAAAAGTTGTAACAAATGTACCCGTAACAAAACATACTTGTAAAGCCCCCATTACCAAACCCACAACAAACATACAACACAGATTGTATTTGGAATGTCTTTGCAACTGTGGTTTAGTCCATTGCACTTGACCATTGAAACATGACCAGCGGGAGGAACCGCTGTTTAGTGACAGACGCATTGCACTCTATCACAGATGTGCATGCCAGGCGGTGCTGTGAAAGACCTCCGCTATGTCTGCACGCATGCGCAACATCTTCCGTCTTGTCTGATCTGCACATCTGCGCCGCGAAAACTTTGACTACTCTGGCTATGGTAAGTAAAAAAGTAAGTAAAAAAGTAAGAGCATACTATACCCGCCTCTGTTCATTAACGGTATATGTGCAGATTCGGTATAGATGTTCGAAGGACTCCTGGACGTTTATTAAAGCTGCCAGAGCAGCTTGAAGGTCCGTTGGATCGATGTAATCAGACATGCTCTTACTTTTTTACTTACTTTCTTACTTCCCGGGCTGGCATGTACAGTATATGACATATGTATGACGTAAACGCGTACCCGACGTGAGCAGATCCGAGCAGAGTTTCGCGTATTGGGTAGTTTAGACGGATATGCAACGGGGGCCGTTTTTAACTTATCCACTTTGGAAGGCGTTTTCAATTTTTTCCGTTTTTCAGCCTCGGAAACGCCGTCCTCGTGTAGACGAAAGGCACTTCCGATAAAATATTTAGTCGTTTTTACCCGACAGCGTCCTCGTGTAAACGGGCCCTTATTCTTCTTTAACCATTCTTTGGTAAAACGACTTGTGTGCTTAGGGTCGTTGTCTTGCTGCATGACCCACCTTCTCTTGAGATTCAGTTCATGGACAGATGTCTTGACATTTTCCTTTAGAATTTGCTGGTATAATTCAGAATTCATTGTTCCATCAATGATGGCAAGCCGTTCTGGCCCAGATGCAGCAAAACAGGCCCAAACCATGATACTACCACCACCATGTTTCACAGATGGGATAAGGTTCTTATGCTGGAATGCAGTGTTTTCCTTTCCCCAAACATAACGCTTTTCATTTAAATGAAAACGTTCCATTTTGGTCTCATCCGTCCACAAAACATTTTTCCAATAGCTTTCTGGCTTGTCCACATGATCTTTAGCAAACTGCAGATGAGCAGCAATGTCCTTTTTGGAGAGCAGTGGCTTTCTCCTTGCAACCCTACCATGCACGCCATTGTTGTTCAGTGTTCTCCTGATGGTGGACTCATGAACATTAACATTAGCCAATGTGAGAGAGGCCTTCAGTTGCTTAGAAGTTACCCTGGGGTCCTTTGTGACCTCGCCTACTATTACACGCCTTGCTCTTGGAGTGATCTTTGTTGGTCGACCACTCCTGGGGAGGGTAACAATGGTCTTGAATTTCCTCAATTTGTGCACAATCTGTCTGACTGTGGATTGGTGGAGTCCAAACTCTTTAGAGATGGTTTTGTAACCTTTTCCAGCCTGGTGAGCATCAACAACACTTTTACTGAGGTCCTCAGAAATCTTCTTTGTTCGTGCCATGATACACTTCCACAAACATGTTGTGAAGATCAGACTTTGATAGATCCCTGTTCTTTAAATAAAACAGGGTGCCCACTCACACCTGATTGTCATCCCATTGATTGAAAACACCTGACTCTAATTTCACCTTCAAATTAACTGCTAATCCTAGAGGTTCACATACTTTTGCCACTCACAGATATGTAATATTGGATCATTTTCCTCAATAAATAAATGACCAAGTATAATATTTTTGTCTCATTTGTTTAACTGGGTTCTCTTTATCTACTTTTAGGACTTGTGTGAAAATCTGATGATGTCTTAGGTCATATTTATGCAGAAATATGGAAAATTCTAAAGGGTTCACAAACTTTCAAGCACCACGCTATCTATCTATCTATCTATCTATCTATCTATCTATCTATCTATCTATCTATCTATCTATCTATAAAAATGCAGTTGAACAATGGAATGGAAGTCCATGGAAACATCACACAATGACAGAAAGTGTGTGTGTGTGTGTGTGTGTGTGTATGTGTGTGTGTGTGTGTGTGTGTGTAAAAAAGTCTGTGATTAAGCACATCAAATGACTGCTGAGCTTCACACTGAATCTTTTGTCTAGATGATGATGATGTCACTGCGGTGCAAGGAGGATACAGGACCTCTGTGTGTGTGTGTGTGTGTGTGTGTGTGTGTGTGTGTGTGTGTGTGTGTGTGTGAACTTTGAGTTTTCTGGACGTGTTGGTAAACAGTGCACACCGTGAGTATCTCTGCTTTTAGATTCATTTTTTTAAATGAAATGGTTTCATATTTACGTTCCACGTTGTTTTTGAGAGACCAAAGTTTTTGAGACACTTGTTATTCTTTTAACTTTCATATGCATGGTGTATATCAGGGATTTCTAATGTGAAAACTGCAAATAGTGTAAAAATCTTCATTCATTTGTTCACATTAGAACAATCTTGTAAACTTTCAAAGATTTACATCTATCTATCTATCTATCTATCTATCTATCTATCTATCTATCTATCTATCTATCTATCTATCTATCTATCTATCTATTTGCACATGAGCAACATAAATGTTACTGTTTGATGCATTGTACCAGAGTTAGCTTCAGGCTAATTTTCAGCTCAGTCCCCTGGCAGGTCACAATTAAAACTTTCACTCAGTGACAGAACAACACACACTTGCTGGCCACTTTAATAGGAACTTGTTGTTGGTTCTAAGATCCCTGTTCTTGGCTGCAGGAGTGGAACCCAATGTGTTCTTCAACTGTTGCATGCTGAGATGCTTTTTTGCTCACCACGGTTGTAAAAAGTGATTATATGAGTTACTATATCCTTCCTGGAAAAAAGCTCAAACCACCTTGAGTCTGTCCATTTCCCTCTGACCCTCTCTTATCAACAAGGCGTTTATTTCCACCCACAGAACTGTCACTCACTCACTCACTCACTCACTCACTCACTCACTCACTCACTCACTCACTGTTTTTTGTTTTCTGCACCATTCTGTGTAAACTCTAGAGACTGTTGTGTGTGAAAACCCCAGGAGATCAGCAGCTTCTGAAATACTCAAACCAGTCCATCTGGATCAAACCAACACCCATACCACAGTGAGAGAAAGTTACACTGTGAGATCACAATTTTTCCCATTCTGATGTTTGAACATTGTGAACATTAACTGAAGCTCTTGATTTGTATCTGTGTGATTTGATGCATCGTGCTGCTGTCGAGGGATCGGCTGGTTACAGAACTGCATCAATCAGAGCAGCAGGTGGATGTATGGGTGTTCCTAATAAAGTGGCCAGTGAGTGTAACTGTTCTGAATCATTTCTTAACAATGACATATTATGAACTGATCATCATATTATAATATAAAGTTTCCTCGTGTAAAGATGTCTACACATTATTCCAGTGTTGTGAACAAAATTGTGTCATGTTTCTACACTTTGATTTGTACACACTGTGTTCTGTAAAGAATGTTGATGTAATTGTCATTATAATATTGTACATTTCAGATGTTTAAAACCACACAGAGTGAAACTCTGTCTGTGAATTGATTGTTGTACTCATTATGGTGTGTGTTTGCAGTACGATGCTCGCTCTGGTTGTGATGCTGTTCTCTTTGCTGTCCCTCTCCTCGGCCACTAAAGGTGTGTCTGAAATCATCACATTAATCAGTGACACTTTACTTACTTTATTCTGCTCCATTAAAGGCTGTTATTCCCACAGCACTGTTAGATTCCTGATTCTGGTTAGTCAGAAGGTGTTAATTCATTCAGATTGTATCTCTGACAGTAGTGCAGCTGCAATTCACAGGTTTTTATTCATGCGCTCATTCTATTATGTTATTGTTTCTATAGTAACAGCTCATTCACAGGGACTCATACAGCAGAAACTCCACATAAACTTTACAAAAATATGTATAATTCTTGCTATGGTGAAGTTTTCTGTAAAGAGAAATGTATTTATGTAACGTTTCTGGAAGGAGCCTCCAGTGTCAGTGCTGTGTATCAGTCATAAGTGAAGCTGTAACTTTAACTTTTCTGACATCTTCAGGACAGAGGAACTGACACTTCCTCGCAGTTTCTCACCAACATGACAAACTGCATTTTTTTGTCTTATTAACATGAAGAGAGAGAATAAAGAGGCTGGTAAGGGAACGACTGTTTATAGCTGCTATAATGGAAGTGAGAACAGGAACTAACTTGTGTTGCAAATATTCAACCAACCTTAAATGTAACTATAAATGCATAAAAAGTATCACGTTTTAAAAAAAAAGGTAATCAGTGGTAAATCGGTGCGGTGAAAAAAGGAATAAAACACTTGGCACATGTTGCTTTTGAAAAATAATCAACTTCAGAGTGCTAATGGAAACTCAGTTTCATCATACCACTTCATCATTTATTATTTTGCCAGAACAGCAGCATACACAATGGATGTGTGTTTATTCCTCTCTCTCTCTCTCTCTCTCTCTCTCTCTCTCACCCACACACATTCTCTCTCTCTCTTTCTCACACACACACACACACACACACACACACACACACACACACACACACACACACATTCTCTCTCTTTTTCTCTCTCTCTCACACACACACACACACACACACACACACACACACACACACACACACTCTCTCTCTCTCTCTCTTTCACACACATGCACACACACACATTCTCTCTCTCACACACACACAATCTCTCTCTCTCTCTGTCTTTGTCATTCTCTCACTCTCTCTCTCTCTCTCTGTCTTTGTCATTCTCTCACTCTCTCTCTCTCTCTCTCTGCAGGAGGTCTAAGTGGGAAGGTTCTACTGTTCCCATATGAGACTGATTTCAGTTTTGTGAAGCTCTCTCCTCAGAAGCCTCTCGCTCTCTCAGCGTTCACTCTATGCATGCGCATCGCTACTGAGCTGCAGGACGAGCGACAGGTCATCCTCTTCGCATATCGCACCAACAGCACAGATGAGCTCAATGTGTGGCGCGAGAACGATGGAAGGATCTCATTCTACCTGGGCGGAGATGGTGCACTTTTCCGTCTCACTCCTCTCTCCAGCTTCCGCACTCACCTCTGTCTGACGTGGGACTCCAGCACCGGACTTGCCGCGTTCTATGTGGATGGACGCCGCAGCACACGACAGATGTACAGACCAGGCCACAAGATCCGTCCACATGGCACTGCACTGCTCGGCCAGGACCCTGACACACACCTGGGGGACTTCGAGGTGACGCAGAGCTTTGTGGGCGAGATGACGGATGTGAACATGTGGGACTTTGTGCTGTCGCGCGTGCAGATTGGTGCCCTGTATTCCAACTTAAAACACAGAGTGCCACGTGGAAACGTTTTTGACTGGAGCACCGTGCAGTACGAGATCCATGGCAATGTTGTGGTGGTGCAGGATGACTAACCACACACACACACACACACACACACACACACACACACACACAGCAATGTAGCTGTAACACTATCTTCTGAGCTCCATTATATAATAGGGTTGCGTATTATACACCCCCCCCCCCCCCACACACACACACACACATACAGACAGATTATAACAACCGTAATAACAACATTTACAAAAACAATAAATACAGATATTAACACACACACACACACACACACACACACACACACACTTGACTATGGTAAATTGTATTATGTATTAACAGATTAATAAGTGTGCAAGTCTGATTGTGACGAGTTATAAATGAAGCAGTACTGCTAATAACCACAATGTGGCGCTGCTGAATCACAAATAGTGGCAAATGTAACGCTCTACTGCCAGTTCTGAGGTGAAAAATATTTCAGCATGGATTTAGTACAATGCATGCATATTAATTACACTGCAAAAACCCGGCTTACAAAAACAAGAAAAAAAGTAATAAAATTAGGAATATTTTACTTAAAATAAGCAAAATTATCTGCCAACAGAACAAGAAAATTTGACTTGGCAAGATTTTTAAAAACAAGTAAATATATCTAGCTTTAGAAACCCCACAGATGTCTTAAAACTAGTGTATTTATACTAAAAACAAGTAAAGTTGTACTACTCATTTTAACATGCTAGATACTTTGTCCCCCAACCAACAGTTTGACTATTTCATCTGGGCGTATCGGTGTGCTCTGTTTAAGTAAGTGTTTATACCAACTGAGACCGCCAAATAAATCAAAATCAAAACAACAAACCAATCCATTTTGTAGCCTATTTTTGTTGCCAGATTGACAATACAACAATTCATTTCATTTAGTTATCTGTTTTGTGTTAAGAGATTAAAAGAAAGGATAAGATGCTTGAAATAAGAAATTCTGACTTTGACAAACTTGTCGTGGTTAATATAACACCGATGAAATTATGGTAATTCTCATTATAAGACAGAACTTACTCATAACCAGTAATAAAATCTCAATAACAAGTTATAATACCTTATTAAGATAATTGAGGGGAAAAATGCTTAAAGTAAGTGAAATACTCTTACACAAAACCTGCCTGGAAAGGAGAATTATCTTGGAAGACAAATAACAAGCATATTTTGTCTTGATTTAAGATATTTAATCTTGGTTAGATTTTACTTTTTGCAGTGTACGATACAAATAATTACAGAATATTTATAGTGATATTAAAAACAACAACAAATAAAGATAAAAATTTTTTAAATTTGAATAGTGCCTTCATTAAAATCAAGGAACCCAGTGTTGTAAAGATAACCACACATTAACATAAAGAAACAAGACACACACATAACATGAGCTACTGTTCGATCAAACAGATTTGAAGTCTTTTAATACATGAGTCACAAAGACAAAGCGAAACAGGATTCTATGGTTTATTGAAACAAGTTTTTCTAATTTTACAAAAAAGTAAATCTATATTAAAGTTAGTCTGCCTTTTGATTTCATAAAATCAGTGAAATTTAGTTCCGTCTGAAATGTGGTGATTGTGATATCTGTTTATTTCTGTACAGTAATATCTCACAAAATATCAGGCCATTCTGTGGCTGGGAAGTTATTTAATTTGAGAGGATTAAAGCAAATAATGTGCATGAAATCGCTCGCTTGGCGCAGTCAAGCAGACAGAGGAAGTCCGTGTGCGCATGCGCAGGTTTACCTTCTTCTTCTTCTTTTGGATTTTACGGCAGCTGGCATCCACAGTGTTGCATTACTGCCATCTACAGGTTTCCCTTTGAGCGTGCACTGACAGTTCCATCATTCTGTCGCTAAACGAACAGCTGATCACACCGAGGAGCTCGCTGAGCGCCCATATTTATTAGTTTGGTCCTGCGTTTCCTTTCCTTCGTATATAACATAATATCTTTTCTTTTCGCTTTCCGTTACTGTAGTCAGTCTTTCATGTTTCATTCGCACACTCACGTCCTCCATTTTCTTCTCCTATTTCAAATTTGTATCCCACAATGCCTTGTGTGAACGGGGAAAGCCCACCACGTGATGCATGATGTAGTATCTTGAATTGGGTCATGGTGAAGCAGGAAAAAATAGCAGAGAATTTAGGGCCACGTGGAGAAAAATTCATTAATTATTCTATTTAAAAAAAGCTAATAAAATTGCAAGCCTGTGATCTGAATTCAGTAGCTTTCAGTCACTAAACAAAAATAACTGGGTGTTGGGAAAATTCTTTTTATGACCTACACTTGAAAAATCTGAAAAGCAGAACAGCTTTAATACAGAATTCCATTTTTCATGTGTCTTCTTGTCCTGTAGTAAAGACAGGTTTTGGACTGAGGGAGCTTCAGAGCTCAGCACCAACACACCTGATGAATGACTTTTGTTCAGAATGTCCTTCCAGAGTTTACTTCAATTGAAAGTAATTTATATAGAGTTTTAACATTGTCACAGAACAGTACATTGTGGTATTTGAGACCAATCTTGAGACCACACATCATAGTCTTGTCATCAACTCGGTCTCATCTCTGCCTTGGATTACGAAGACTTGAAATATATTTTCAACACCACTGGAGACCATAACATCATTTCCACATGTAAGTGTTTTGTAATGTTCCTGTTTCAGTACAAAATGTAAAAGCTAATCTCTGTGTGTGGAGTTACACAGCCCCTATAAAGTTCAAGTGAAAATATACAAAGCATAAATAATACAGCACAAGTTTCATGTAACACAGAGCTTTATTTGGTCTCAGAAAGCTGTATGAACCAAAACAAATTCTACTTGCCATATTATACCCCTTTTCCACAAGTTGACACAGTTCCCTGAGGTCTGAATGACATGTCTGTGACATGCTTTAGACGAAATACCACTCCAGATATCCAAGTGTACCTGCACTGGGTATCTGACAGCTACCCAAGCACTAAAAAAGTGAGTTTTTCGCTTCTTCTTTACAAGTCAAGTCAAATCAAGTCAACTTTATTGTCAAATATGCTATACATGCTCGACATACAGCACAGATGAAATTTCAGTCCTCTCTGACCCACGGTGCAAACAGGCAATGCAATAAATAAAAATAGAATAATTGAAAAAACAAACAAACAATATAAACAGTATAAACACTCTAGATAGGAACTAGACAGACTAAACACTCAAACAATATAAACAGAATAAATAAACAGTATAAACACTAGATAAGTACAAGACATAGACTAAACACTCAGACAATATAAACAGTGTCAACACTAGATAAGAACTACACACAGACTAAACACTCAAACAGACAATATAAACAGTATAAACACTCTAGATATGAACTAGACGTAGACTAAACACTCATATATATATATACACACACACACACACACACACACACACACATAAATTGGTTCAAATAACCAGTCAAGGGCACTTGAGATATAGCAGGTAAACATGAAACATGAAATAAGCAGTATACCAGCTGTGTATTAAATCAAAGGAAATGTGCTTTGATTTGCAAACATTTACTCTATGTGCTCTATCACTTCCTGTTGCTTTTCTTTAAACAGAACAAAACAAGAAACCATAAAATCCTCTGTTTCATTTCATTGACCTCACACATGCTCCCCAACCCCCAATGCAATGATATAAAATACTGCAGTGCTTGCTTGAAGAATGGGCTTAGCTTAACATGTCCTATTTACAGTCTATCCTGCGTATTTTTGTGTAAATTGATAACACCAACGTAGATGGGTTATTTTAGTTACTTCAAGAGAAATTTCATATTGGGTTAGGAAGATACTCAATGAGCAAATTAACGCATCTGAGTGTCTGGTCTCGGGCTTGACATGGACTCAACTATGTGTGGTTCTGGTCTTGTCTTGGTCTCGTCCTGTTCTTGACTGGGTCTTGGCTATGGTGGTCTTGAACCCAACAGTACAAAGCAGAAATCCAGATTTAGATTTAGATCTGTGGAGGCATGACTTCTTAATTCCACTAGAGGCGTGTACATGTGTATTAAACCAGACTCTAAAGATGCAAAGCAGGGTGAGCCACTGGGGCAGATGGTAGTGGTGTTAGTGTAGACAGTGTGTGTGTGTGTGTGTGACAGCAGGACTACATTCTGGATTCCTTCAAGCAACTCTAAATTGATTTCCAGGCACAATGTTTCTACATAAGTAAGACAGGGCTGAGAGGCACAACCGTGTGTGTGTGTGTGTGCGCGCATGTGTGTGTGTGTGTGAGATCATTAGATATTCAGTAGTAAGGTTTTAAGTATACTGTTAGGGTTTTGCTGGGATTCGAACCTGGTTCGTTGGTGTGATAATCCAGCAAACCCCCACTAGGCCACCAGGGGGATGACTCAAATGCAGAGGCGTGAGGCGGAAGTAGAAAAAGAATCAAAAGGTTTATTTAAACTATATACACTATATACAAGGCAAAACAAAAGACAAAAAAAAAACCCAAAGAGTATAATCCAAAAGAAAAGCAAAGTGCAAAAATACAAAAGCTAAGAAGATCAAAAAACACAGTACAAAGGAAACTGGAGATAAACATAACAGCACAAAGACTCCGTGACAAGAGGACTGAACTCAGGGGTATAAATAGACAAACTAATTAAGGACACAGGTGAAGATAATTAGGCAATTAACACAAACACAAGACACAGGAACAGTGGCGGCCTCTAGAGGCCAAAATAAACACGACATGAAAAGGAAATAACAGCGGCCTCTAGAGGCCAAAACAGTCCTAGTCCTAACAGGACCCCCCCCTCTAGGAGCGTCTCCTGACGTTCCCAGGGCGATCCGGATGGGCCGAATGGAAGTCCCGACATAGTTCTTTATCAAGGACATCCCGAGCAGGAACCCAGCAGCGCTCCTCAGGACCATAGCCCTCCCAGTCCACCAGATATTGCAACCCGCCGCGGACCCGGCGGGAGTCAAGCAGGCGATTCACAGTGAACACAGTCTGCCCCTGGAAGATGCGGGGGGGTGGGGGGTTCCTAGGGGCAGGGGCATACGTAGACGTCAGTACGGGCCGTAACAGGGAAACATGGAAAGTGGGGTTGATCCTCAGAGTCCGGGGCAACTGGAGCCGGTAGGAGACAGGGTTCACCCTGCGCACCACCTTGAAGGGGCCAATGTAGCGAGGAGCAAGCTTGCGGTTCTCCACCCGCAGTGGAAGGTCCTTAGTGGACAGCCAAACACGCTGCCCAGGGCGGAAAGCGTGTGCAGGTCTTCTATGGCGGTTGGCCTGAGTCTGGTTGGTTCTGGAGGTCTGTATGAGGGTCTTCCTGACCTTGCTCCAGGTCTTGCGACACCGTCTCACATATTGGTTGACCGAGGGCACCCCCGCGTCCTCCTCCTGGTCCGGGAACAGAGGTGGCTGGAACCCGAATTGGCACTGGAATGGCGACAGCTTGGTGGCCGATGACTGCAGGGTGTTGTGGGCGTACTCCGCCCATGGCAGCCAGGTGCTCCACGATGTCGGGTTATCCATAGCCAGGCCTCGCAGGGTGGTTTCCAGGTCCTGGTTGAGCCTCTCCGTCTGACCATTGGACTGTGGGTGAAACCCAGAGGAGAGGCTGGCAGTGGCTCCGATGACCTTGCAGAACCCGTGCCACACTCGGGAGGAGAACTGGGGCCCTCGGTCTGAGACGATGTCCTGTGGAAGACCAAAGACTCGGAAGACATGATTAAACAAAAGTTTCGCAGTTTCAAGAGCAGAGGGGAGTTTGCACAGTGGTATGAAGCGGCAGGCCTTGGAGAATCTGTCAACTAAGACCAAAATGACCGTGTTACCTTGTGACTCAGGGAGACCCGTGATAAAGTCGACTGCCACGTGGGACCAGGGACGCCGGGGAATGGTCAGAGGATGCAGGAGACCCTGGGGACGCTGTCGTGGGTTCTTGGTTCTGGTGCAAACCTCACAGGACAGGACAAATGACCTTACTTCCTTCTCCATGTTAGGCCACCAGAAGCGTCTTTTCAGGAAGTCCAGGGTCCTCCGAGCTCCCGGGTGGGCGGTGAGAGGGGAAGAGTGACCCCACTGGAGAACCTTGGCCCGGGCTTGATGTGGGACGTACAAGAGGCCTGGTGGCCCCGTCCCAGGACCGGGGTCCTGGCGTTGGGCTCGTCGGACAGCCTCCTCAATACCCCAGCGGACAGGGGCCACAATCCGGGACACAGGGATAATAGGCCCGACTTCATTCTCCCTGTTAGTGGCAGAGAACAGTCTGGACAGTGCGTCAGGTTTGGTGTTCTTGGAGCCGGGGCGGTATGAGAGGGTGAAGTCAAACCGACTGAAAAACAGGGCCCACCTAGCCTGTCGAGGGTTCAGTCTCTTGGCTTGCTGGAGGTACTCCAGGTTCTTGTGGTCAGTCCAAACCAGGAATGGATGTTGTGCTCCCTCCAGCCAGTGCCTCCACTCCTCAAGGGCCAGTTTGACCGCTAGCAGTTCTCGATCCCCCACATCGTACCGGGACTCAGCAGGACTCAGACGGTGGGAGAAGTAAGCGCAGGGGTGCAGCTTTCCTTCCGAACGTTGAGAGAGCACCGCGCCGACACCACTGTCCGAGGTGTCCACCTCCACGATGAATGGTTGGGAGGTGTCCGGGAGAACCAGAATGGGTGCCGTGCAGAAGCGGTCCTTGAGGTCTTTGAACGCCTTTTCTGCCTGAGGAGACCAGCCATAAGATCCACCTGTCCCTTTGGTGAGGTCTGACATGGGTGCTGCCACAGAACTGAAGTTCCTGATGAACTTGCGGTAGAAGTTAGCGAATCCTAAGAACCGCTGAACCTCCTTAACGGACTTGGGAGTAGGCCAATCCCGGACGGCCAGGGTCTTGGCAGGGTCCATTTGGAGTTGGCCTGTCCGTACAATAAATCCCAGAAAGGAGACCTCGGGAACATGAAATTCGCATTTCTGGGCCTTGGCGAACAGATTGTTCTGTAGCAGCCTCTGGAGAACCTGGCGGACATGGTGGCGGTGCTCCTGCACGGTCTTGGAAAAGATAAGGATGTCGTCGAGGTAGACAAAAACGTATAGGTTAATCATGTCCCTTAAGACGTCGTTGATTAGGGCCTGAAAAACAGCTGGTGCGTTGGTGAGTCCGAAGGGCATCACCTGGTATTCGTAGTGCCCAGACGGGGTGTTAAAGGCAGTCTTCCACTCGTCTCCCTGTCGGATACGGATGAGGTGGTATGCGTTCCGTAGGTCCAACTTGGTGAAGACGGTGGCGCCTTGGAGCAGGTCGAAAGCTGTGGACATCAGCGGAAGGGGATATCGGTTGCGCACAGTGATCTTATTCAGGCCCCTGTAATCAATACATGGTCGGAGCCCCCCATCCTTCTTGCCGACAAAGAAGAAGCCGGCTCCAGCAGGTGAAGTGGAGGGTCGAATAAACCCAGAGACCAGGGCATCTTTGAGGTATTCCTCCATGGCCTTGCGTTCTGGCTGAGAGAGTGAAAACAGTCTGCCACGAGGAGGGGTAGTCCCAGGGAGCAAGTCGATGGCACAGTCGTAGGCCCGGTGCAGAGGAAGAACGGCGGCCCTGCTCTTGCTGAATACCTCCTTGAGATCCCAGTACTCTGTGGGAACTTGAGATAACTCGGTGAGATCAGGGGGCTCGGCAGGAGACACAGGAGAGCTAGAGAGCAGACAAGAGGCATGGCATGCAGGGCCCCATTCCACAACCTGGCTTGTTACCCAGTCTATGCGAGGGTTGTGGCGAGTAAGCCAAGGAAGGCCTAGAATAACTGGGAACTCAGGTGAAGGAATCAGGTGCAGGGATATTTCTTCCTTGTGACCTTGAGACTGGAGGAAAACTGGAGAAGTAACTTGGGTGACTCTTCCATCACCTAACGCTTGGCCATCGAGGGCAGACACAGACAGTGGGACTTCAAGAGGTGCAGTCGGAATATTGATGCTTTGGGCGAAGTGAATATCCATAAAGTTCCCAGCCGCCCCTGAGTCTATCAAAGCTTGACAAGAGTGGACAGACTCACCCCAGGAGATGGAGACCGGGATGTAGATTCCTTGGCCAGGGAGTCCGGGAGAGAGGGTAGGCCCCGTCACAACCCTCCCTCGGCTGGACGGGGCGGTCCTTTTCCCAAGAGTTCGGGACATGATGCTCGGAAGTGACCAGGCTTGCCACAGTAGATGCAGCACTTGTCCCTCCTTCTGCGCTCCCTCTCAGATGCGGAGAGGCGAGTACGACCCACTTGCATGGGTTCTGGACAGTCACTGAAGGAGGTAGATGGTCTCCAGGTAGAGGTAGGGAGGCTGGGGGGGCTCAAGGCTTGGTGGCGTTCTCTCATCCTGTTGTCCAGACGAATAGCATGTGAGATGAGGGTTTCGAGGTCACTTGGGCATCCAATAGAGGCCAGACCGTCCTTGATGGGGTCAGACAGACCATGGTGGAAGGCTGACACCAGGGCAGTCTCGTTCCATCCACTTACTGCTGCGAGTGTTCGGAACGAGATGGCGTAATCTGCGACGCTTCCTCCTTGCCGGATGGACATGAGCTTTCGGGCTGCGTCGGTACTGATGTCTGCCTGATCGAAGACCCGAAGCATCTCTTCAGAAAACAGCTGGAAATCAAAGCACTCAGGTCCCTGTCTTTGCCAGATAGCAGTAGCCCAGGCTCGCGCCTTACCAGCTAATAAGGTGATCACAAAGGCAATCTTGCGGCGATCCGTAGTGTAGGTGGTAGGCTGAAGCTCAAAGGTGAGTTGACACTGGGTAAGGAACTCTCGGCACTCACTGTGCTTGCCGTCATACCTCTGTGGTGCAGGAAGGCTGGGTTCGCGAGGTGAAGAAGGCAGCATTGCAGGAGGCACTGGAGCAGGAGTGGGAGCTGGATCAGGAGCAGGAGATGCAGGCAGAGATGTCAGCTGTGCCAGGGTTTTCCCAATTTGCTGAAGCAGTTCCTCGTGGCGAGCGAGGGCCTCACGTTGGCTGGTGAGCGTACGTCCATGAGCGTCCATGGTCGCTCCGAAGCGTGTCAAAGCTGCCATAATTCCCTGAAGGTTGGCCGGGTAGACAGTTGAAGCAGCCTCTGCTGAGTCGGTCATGACGGAGTCTTTCTGTTAGGGTTTTGCTGGGATTCGAACCTGGTTCGTTGGTGTGATAATCCAGCAAACCCCCACTAGGCCACCAGGGGGATGACTCAAATGCAGAGGCGTGAGGCGGAAGTAGAAAAAGAATCAAAAGGTTTATTTAAACTATATACACTATATACAAGGCAAAACAAAAGACAAAAAAAACCCCAAAGAGTATAATCCAAAAGAAAAGCAAAGTGCAAAAATACAAAAGCTAAGAAGATCAAAAAACACAGTACAAAGGAAACTGGAGATAAACATAACAGCACAAAGACTCCGTGACAAGAGGACTGAACTCAGGGGTATAAATAGACAAACTAATTAAGGACACAGGTGAAGATAATTAGGCAATTAACACAAACACAAGACACAGGAACAGTGGCGGCCTCTAGAGGCCAAAATAAACACGACATGAAAAGGAAATAACAGCGGCCTCTAGAGGCCAAAACAGTCCTAGTCCTAACATATACTTGCTATATTTAATATAAATGTAACATTTAAAAATATTTTTAATGGCAAAATCAAAAAGTGTAAGAACTCTCCTTTACACATTAACTTCTATTATTATTATTATTATTATTATTATTATTATTATTATTATTGCATGGTATTAGTTTCCACTGTTATGCTGATGACACACAGTTGTATGTTTCTGCAAAACCTGATGAGAGACACCAGCTTAATAGAATTGAGGAATGTGTGAATGACATTAGACACTGGATGCTTATTAACTTCCTTCTGCTTAACTCTGACAAGACTGAAGTACTTGTACTCGGACCACATGCAGCTAGAAGCAAGTTTTCTGATTCCACAGTGACTCTGGATGGCCTTTCTGTTTCTTCACGTGCAGCAGTAAAAGACCTCGGTGATTATCGATCCCAGTCTGTCATTTGAAACTCATGTCAATAATATTACCCGGATAACTTTCTTTCATCTCAAAAATTTAATGTCACTACATGAGGAAGAAAAACTAGTTCATGCTTTTGTTACCTCTAGGTTGGATTATTGTAATGCCTTACTGTCTAGATGTTCCAGTAGGAGCATAAACAAGCTCCAGTTAGTTCAAAATGCAGCAGCAAGAGTCCTTACTAGAACTAGAAAATATGACCCCATCACCCCTGTCTTATCCACACTGCATTGGCTCCCAATCAAATTTCGTATTGATTATAAAATACTACTATTGACCTTTAAAGCACTGAATGGTCTCGCACCACAGTACCTGAGTGAACTTCTGCTCCTTTATGACCAGCCATGCCTACTTCGATCAAAAGGTGCAGGCTATCTGCTGGTACCTCGTATAGTGAAGGCTACATTAGGGGGCGGAGCCTTTTCTTACAAAGCCCCACAGTTATGGAACAGCCTTCCAAGTAGTGTTCGGGAATCAGACACAGTCTCAGCATTTAAGTCTCACCTGAAAACATATCTGTTTAGTCAAGCCTTGTGTTAATGGTGTTTATGAGGTAAAGGTGTAGATCTGGAGGATCCTCAGACAGAGTGTTTTGGTAAACTGGGATGTATGGATGCTGTCATCCCCCCCACTTGCTCACTCAGGTTTGTTGACAGTGTAGTGGCTGGCTGCTTTATGTGCCGGGGCATCATCATGCCTGTGTTACCTTCTGGCTCTCCCCTTTTAGTTATGCTGGCTGTCATGGTTAGTCTTGCCAGAGTCCCTGCTTGCACTCAGTGCAATATGTATCCTCTTCTTACTCATTAGCTGACACTGGGCATACCTAACAACCCATGTTTTCTCTCTCTCTCTCTCTCTCTCTCTCTCATCCCCTCCCTTCACTCTGCCTGTTCCTCTGAATTACATGTTGATCCTGAGATCGAGATGCTGACTTGCTAACTTGAAGACTGCAGTTGTCATGAACAGTTTTGCGCTCAAGTTTCCATCAATGAACAGTTTATAACTTTAACAAAACAGACTTCATGTTCTCATTATTAGAGTCTAAAAACTATAATGAACTTCATGGTTTCACAGTTATACTTTGTGACTCTATAGGACACAGTTATAGAAGTGAGTTATTTATAATCATGCTATCTGTTATCACCCAAATGAGGATGGGTTCCCTTTTAAGCCTGGTTCCTCTTGAGGTTTTTTCATGTCATCTGAGGGAGTTTTTCCTTGCCACTGTCACCCCAGGCTTGCTCACTGGGGATAAATTAGGGATAAAATTAGCTCATGTTTAAAGCTTTTAATATTCTGTAAAGCTGCATTGCCACGATGTCTGTTGTTAAAAGTATGATACAAATAAATTTGACTTGTCTTCTTCTTATTATTATTATTATAGTCTGCCCTTGCATGCACTTGTTTGTTTGTTTATTATTTATCTAATTATTTCTGAATGATGTAGCGAGTTCTATAAAAATTGAGTATGTATTTATTATGGATTTATAATTGAATTTATTTCTGCTTCAGGTTATTTCAGTTTATGCACTAATTATTGACTCTGATTTCTATGTTTTATTTATTTATATGAGATTATATGTACAATGTAATATTAAACATTAATATTAAAGCAGCATAATGTAGGAATTTTACCTTAAAATATCAGCTTCAAAATGAGTTTGATGGTACATTGACTTGTAATCGGGAGAATGACTGGTCTTCCATTCTGAGACCACACCCAGTTCACCAGTTTTAACGCTATGTAACTCTGGTGGCATGTCCCTGAGAGTTCTCATGAGAACTGTGTAACACAAACAAATATCTGTCATCAGCTAGCAGGAAAAAGAGTACAACAATACTCTTGGTTTCTGAGTGAGAGACCAGACAAGCTTAAAACTTGGATTGGTTTTTAACCTTACAAAACTTGGATGCTTGGTGCTTGCTGTCACCATTTCTACAGCGAGAGCTAAGAGAGATAAAAGGCTGCGAGTCAGATGCTGAGCTGAATTTATTTCTGTTGAACTAGTAAGTAATGTTACATTAGCTGCCTTGCTATGTGTTTTGTTATTTCACTTGCTTGATGTTTAGCTGTGAACAAAGTTGTTGACTTGTTGCTTTTGATCATAATTCAAGTCAGACCATTTGACAGAGGTTTAGACGTGAGCTACAGCTCAGGCTAATGTTGCAAAATTACAAAATAACACTCAGACATTGGTACTGAAAATAAGTGCTCTTGAGTCAGTTGCTATTTAGCTTTGTTGGTGAATTTTCCATCCAAGTGTGCATCACTTTGTATTGGGGCATCCAAGTTTTCTAAGGTTAATTTAGTTGACTAGCTGTTCTTTGTCCGATTGCATCCCCCAGCATTAGATATGTCGGTGTGTTAGATTCTGTAATGGTGTGCATCAAAGTTTGGAGAATAGAAGATTGAATTAATAAACACTGTGTGTCTGCCACTCAGCGACCGGTTCCCTCACAGGCCTGGGAGTGACATCACTGACACAGAGACCAGGTCAGAGATGTTTCATGGTTTATTCTCAGTCAAGCATGAGTATATATTCACACATAAGGTGCAGTGAGTCAAACAGAATTGGTCAATTTGAATAAAGAAATGCATATATCCTTCTACAATTGGTTAAGACATAGTGGCAGACAAACGATGTGCATAGAAATGGAGACAGGAGTTCAGAGCACTGCCAAGTAAGAAGTGGACGTTGGGTGCAAAAGAGAGTTTTGAGTATAATGAGAGCTTTGTGTGCAAGTTGGAACATCCTGTGTGTTAAGAAAAACAGAGTAACAAGTGCATCCCAAATATTAATCTGGTTATGTTAGCTTAGCATGCTTGTATTCCAACTTGTGCAAACTTTGTCACACTGAAAAAAAAAAAATCTGAGCATGCATGTTTACTTCAAGAGATATTTCAAGACATAACATTGTATGATGATGTTGAGGTTTTTTTTGCGATTAGCACAGACATGACATATAACAAAACTCTTGTGAAAACTTGGGATTCCATCTGGCCAGTCTAGTTTCACTCTCTTGTTGCTACTGTACACTAAATTTCATGTCATATACAGCTGTAGCTGTAAACACACTGACTTGGGTCTTTTATTCCAGCAATCAAAGGCAGCAAGTAGCATTGAACATTGGTCCATCTTGGGCTAGCATGCAAATAAATAAATTAATCTCATACCAAAACATTTGGTCAATCTGTCAATCTCATGCCAAATAAGCCTTGAAAACTTGTAACTTTGCAAACCTATCTCAGCTAGCTTGTAATAGATTACAATGTCATACATATTATGTGCAATATATGACTATATTTTGTCAACTACACAAGAACTCCACATTCAAACAATCAGTGAAGAACACTTATGGCCTGAAAATGCAAACATTTCAAGTTTTTCAGCAAAAAAAAAGAAGTAAAAAAAAAAGAAGCTTGTTACTCTTCTTGCTATGTTAGTGTTAATCTCTGATGTCACAATAAATAAAACTATGCAATCATATTTGTGTAAAAATCTCTCTCTCTCTCTCTCTCTCTCTCTCTCCTCCCTCTGGGTGAAATGAAAAATTCACCACTGGGCCCCATTAGAGTCCGGGTGAATAATAAAAGAGGAAACAGGACACACACACACACACACACACACACACACACACACACACACACACACACGTAGCAACACAAATAAAACATTTTAAAAACACACACTAACTTTGTCCACTCTGTTGGCCCTCAGGGAAGAGTGAAGGTGAGCGGAATGAAGGCTTGACCTCACCTTACAGACTGGCTCAAAAACTCTGACTTCTTTCAGGTGTGTGGGTGTGGGTGGGTGTGTTACTTAAAGTAAGTGTTTACTGCTAAACTTGATGATAAGCTTATTGTTTTAAAGAAGAAAATGCTTACAATATTTGTTGAAATCTTCGAGATTATAAATGAACAAAAATCTGTTGTCATTTTGATAGTTGCTGGTTAAAATTGTGAAATGAAAATAGATGCTATTTGTAGATGAAACTGAAATGAATATTTTTGAATTTGTTAAATTAAATTGCAATTTTTGTTGCTATTCTTGTTATAGTTTAAAAAATATATAAAATTATTCTAAATATTAATTATTTTGTCCTAGATTGAACAATTATATATAATAACATATATTATTAATATTCATCATTTTAATTAAAAATATTGAAGTATTTCAGGTGTTTAAACAGTAGTGAATTTGTTAAATTTTGTTAAATTATATATATATATATATATATATATATATATATATATATATATATATATATATATATATATATATATATATGGTGTGTGTGTGTGTGTGTGTGTGTGTGTGTGTGTGTAAACTATATGCATTTATGAGTGATAAAATGTGATTTTAAAAAATGTGACTTCTTATTCTTTGAATTTCTGAATTTTAATCTTGGAATTTTTGTGAGTTTTTCCTCATACATTTGTCTTTATAATCTCGGAGAACATCAAAAAAAATTCTCATAAACATATGACTTTAATCTCAGTAATCTGTTTTATTTCTCATAATATTACCCTCACTTCAGATTAAAAAAAAACCTATAGCTTAGTACGAGAGAGAGAGAGAGAGAGAGAGAGAGAGAGAGAGAGAGAGAGATGATTAATATTATAGGACTTTAAATGCAGTGAGATTATTCACTGTGGGAATGTCAAGACTTAATGTGCCCCATGGCTATAAACACACACACACACACACACACACACACACACACACACACAACACCAACATATGTCTGCAAATTAGGAGATAATTAACTTGAAAAAAGCCCTAAAAAAAGAACACACACACACACACACACACACACACACAAACATTTTTAATCTCCTATGACAAGATGTTTTCATGCAAATACAGCACACAGGAATAAACAAACACGCTCAGCCTGTACTGATATCTCACCATATTATAAACTTAATTTAAATTAATATCAAATCTATATGATTTAAATAAATTTATTTATTTACACTATTGTTTAAACACCTGAAATACTTAAATGCTTTAATTAAAATAATGAATATTGTTGATTCTAGGACAAAACAATGACTATTGAGAATTATTTTTATATTTATTAAAAAAATCTATAACAAGAATAGTAACAAAAATTACAAAAATATATTAATCATATTTCAATATTAAATTTCAGTTTGTAACACACTACTAAAGCAAATAAATAAATAAATGAGTGGATGGATGGATGGATGGATGGATGGAGCAATATTTCAATATACACATTAATCTCACCGCATCATGATATGAAACCCAAATTTAAGAAACCTGGGCTTTCAGAGCCTTTGCTTTTTGTATGTTTTAAACCTTTATTTTTCTTTTTACACGCTAATATTTCATTCTTTTTGTAAACATTCAACATTTCTATCAAACCAGATCACAGACATCACACACACACACACACACACACACACACACACACACACACACACACACACACACACACACACACAAGCACTCAGTGCCAGTGGCTGAAAGATTGAAAGCAATTAAAACTATCATCTGCAGTGGCTCAGGGCACGCCTGTGGCTCCAAACATGAACTGCCAAATCTCATCATCTTCTGAACGAGAGAGAGAGAGAGAGAGAGAGAGAGAGAGAGAGAGAAACATGCACAGACAGAGAGAGAGAGAGAGAGAGAGAGACAGAGAGAGAGAGAAATAAACAGAGAGAGATATAGATTGTTATGGTAATCACTGTAATCATGTAACATTTCCTGAAGGAGTCTCCACTGTCAGCACTTTGTAACACTCAGAGGTAAAAGTTTAAGTTTTCTGACATCTTCTGGACAGAGGAGTTCATGCCTTGTGGTTTCTTGGAAACACAGGAAGCTGCATTTTTTAATTCAAGACAGAAAAAAGAGAAGTTTGTGTGGGAATTAATGTTTACAGCTACTGTAATGTAAGTGAGAACATGGACTTTGCACAACATTTCATGGACATTGCACAACATTACATGATATGATATTAGACATGTCCGAGGATGCACTTGGAAACAGCTTCCTGTGATGATACCTAAGGTTATCAGGTGATTTTGGATCTTTCAACATCAGGAATTGAAAGATCCAAACATGCACCCTCATTCAGGCAACCCAATTTTTTTTTTTAATTAATTAATTTATTTTTTTATTTGCAGTCTGTCCCAGTAGAAATTAGGCTACTGTTTAGTCTGTGGTAGTTCAGGATCATTGGGCTACTGATTGGAAGCTTGTAAGTTCAAGTCCCGGCAAATAACAAGCTACCACTTTTATGTCTCAGATCAAGGCCCTTAATCCTCAACGATTTGGTTGTATGCCTCAAGTTTAAAGTTGATCTTATTTCTGCGAGGGTAGTTGTGTTTGTTGCTGTTAATTGTGGTGGAAATGCCTTCTGTCAATGCATTTTGTGCCATCTCCCAAAGCTTTCCAGCATCTGCTGAGGATATACTCTAAAGATCCTCTTCCAAGACAGAGTGGGCATGAGGGGGCTTCACTCTTGCCCCAAGTATGGATATGTGCAGTGCTTGGAAGGGTATCTTAGACTGCCTGAACTAACCCTGTGTGCTGGGGTTCTGCCTGCCACATGTCAGGACAAATTACCTTCCACTCCAGTACACTGTAGGTATCATGCTGCCATCTTGTGTCTAAGAACTACAACTCCCAGCCAACTTCCCCGTTGACTACGTCATGCCTGGGCGGGATCACGCACATCACATTCCTCAGGAATTCAACAAAAGGACTTGGAACCCAGCCATCTTGGCTCTTTCGCATAGGACTCCAGGCGAGACTGACCAGATAAAGAGAACTCACCATCAGATGTCTAAACAGCGCGTTTCCTTTTTAATCTGCTCCTGATCAAAGTTGATATCGGAAACACGTGATCATCAACTCAAGCGAGTTATTAAACCGGTTTTTGCAAGTATTATTTTATTTTAAAAGCGTACGCAACGGCAAGTGAAAGCAATTTTATTTTTGCTTAGAAAAGTGGCTGGCCCCCCTTTTCTCTTCTTAAATCCGCGCGCGCGGCACTGCTGAAAAGACTTTCGTCATCATCCACGAAGATCTTCAAAGCAATCTCTCTCTCACACCAAAGAGTTCCGACCTCAGGAAGCGCGCGCAACTTCCTCAAGCTTCCAACTTCAGACAGAAGACGAACTTCCTTTGCACATTGGGCAGAAGTTTAAGTCTTAGGAATTAGTTATTCACTTAATGTGAAGTTATATGAAGTTAAATGAAGTGTATACACTGAATTTTGGTTCTCTATCATTTGTTTGTTGATTTAAAATTGGTTAATCCATAAGTTTGTGCATGTCTCTCTCTCTCTCTTATTCTTTTACTAAGATCCTCAATCTCCTTAACACACATTTTGACCTTATTAAGATTTCAGGGGGTTTGATAATGTTATGAGTGTGGAATTTCTTTGTTACTTAGAAAACACACGCTCACTAAATCATGAGGATTCCCCTCCTCCAAGATTGCAGATAACACGTCCTGGCACGGACACATTCCAACTTCAAGAAAATTCCTGTGTCTCTCTCTCTCCCTCTCTTACACACACACACACACACACACACACACACACACACACACACACACACACAGTTTACAGAAGATTTAAATTCTGCTGCTATTAAATTGTTCAATTTTCCTTTTCTTTTTATTAAAATTTTTATTATCTTTGTTATAATAAACTCCAGGGCGGCACGGTGGTGTAGTGGTTAGTGCTGTCGCCTCACAGCAAGAAGGTCCTGGGTTCGAGCCCCGGGGCTGGCGAGGGCCTTTCTGTGCGGAGTTTGTATGTTCTCCCCGTGTCCGCGTGGGTTTCCTCCGGGTGCTCCGGTTTCCCCCACGGTCCAAAGACATGCAGGTTAGGTTAACTGGTGACTCTAAATTGACTGTAGGTGTGAGTGTGAATGGTTGTCTGTGTCTATGTGTCAGCCCTGTGATGACCTGGCGACTTGTCCAGGGTGTACCCTGCCTTTCGCCTGTAGTCAGCTGGGATAGGCTCCAGCTTGCCTGCGACCCTGTAGAAGGATAAAGCAGCTAGAGATAATGAATGAATGAATGAATAATAAACTCCATTATTATTGAAATTGTGTGGTGTCTATCTGCTGTTCTAATACTTTTGAAGTTGCCCAATCGCAAAGAATTCAAAGGTGTAGACAATTTTCTGTAATATGGTAAATGATCAATAAGGATATACCATAATTTAGCTGTTTGGTAATTTAACCAGGATTAATGGTATGATTCACTAAGTGATTCACTGATTCACTAAATGATTCACTGATTCGATTCATTGAATGATTTACTTCAAGCGATTCAAATGAGACTGATTCTATGTTATGATTCAATTCAAATGAGTTAAATTAAACGATTCAATAGGATTGATTCATTTTAATTATTAACCTTCAAATTTAATGAGACTGATTTCATGTAATTATTAAAGATTGATCACTTATCCAATCTTAAATATACAAAATCATTAATTACACCTACAACACTCTCTCATCTTGTCCAGACTCCTTGCTGTCTTAACCTCATCATTCTGCAGGCACTTGTTTTCTCTACTCCAGATCACATTTCTTCCTGCAATAGGTGCTGCCTGTCTTTGCCCTGTGTCTTGTCATATTGGAGTGCCTTGGAGCTGCCTTGTCTTGTACCTTAGCTGTGCCTCCACTGTCTTTGCCTCATTGTGGGACCACCATTTCCAGCCTATCCAGACATCTAACCCTACTGTTGAGACCTTTGGAGTCCCTGAACTTCAGCACCTCCCTTGTAAAAGAGAACATGAACTCCTCCTTGATGCTGTTGAATGGAATATTATTACTCAAACTGTCCAGGGGTGCTCTGCTTTGGGTCTGAGCAGGCTCAGCCACCCACAAAAGGTATCTGCTGATTTTCCTTCCCAGGGCCTCCATGGTTGAAATAGGGACCTCATACACCAGTAATGGCTAAATGATCTGCTGATAAATCCAAGTATTGAACCTGCCAGTTATTCCTGACTTGTCTGTGGTGGTGGGCCAAGCCTCAAGCTCTTTGATGGTGGAAGGGATGGCAGCTGCATCTCTGAGGTGACAGTCAAAGACTTTTTCCTCACTCTTGACTGGCTTCTTAGTGCTGGCTGGGATTTCAGTGCCATCCAAAGAGAAGTAGAACTTGTCCACCACCTTGCCTGACTGGTGTGTTCTAAGCAGTCTGGTACACCCAGTATTCTGCCCTGTTGCACTGTTGTGTTGATGTAGCCATTCCAGAGTTGAAAATGTGTTAACTGTCAAGACAACATACTGAAAAATATCTTTCCCAACATGCTGAGCAGCATGATGATTCTAAACTGGCTGACATTCTTCAAGTTCTCCTCCTTGGGGATCCATTCACCTTCTGCATATCTCCACTGGTCAGCAACCCTTTCCCTACCAAGTTTACCCTCAGGATCTTCCAGAGTGGGGTGGCACGGTGGTGTAGTCGTTAGCACTGTCACCTCACAGCAAGGAGGTTCTGGGTTTGAGCCTAGTGGCCATTGGGGGCCTTTCTGTATGGAGTTTGCACGTTCTCCTCGTGTCTGCGTGGGTTTCCTTTGGGTGTTCTGGTTTTCCCCACAGTCCAAAGACATGTAGGTTAGGTTATTTGGTGGCTCTAAATTGACCATAAGTGTGAATTGTTTTCTCTATGTGTTGGCCCTGCAATGATTTGGTGACTTGTCCAGGGTGTACCCTGCCTCTCGCCCATAGTCAGCTGGGATAGGCTCCAGCTTTCCTACGCCCCTGCACAGGATAAGTGGTTATTTATAATGGATGGATGGATCTTCCAGTGCAGGTGAAAACTAGGCAGTACACTTTGTATAGAACTCTGCTGCATCCTGGGACAGAATGAGCCCTTCTGCTTTCTTGGACCTCCTTCAGTCTGGATTCCCTTTTGGCAAACTAAAGTGGCCACTGCATTTCTGCCCTAGCAGCTGTCTGGTGAATCTGAACAGATTTACTATAAAGGCAGGTTACTTACCAGTTCTCTCTCTTCCCCTTCTCTCTGCCCCATCAGCTTCTTGCAAAAAATGTTCTGTAGCTTGATCACTGGTGGGTTTCTCCTTTTCATTGGCTTCCTTATGTGGGTGCATCAGGGTCTGGTTCATGGTGTAGGAGGCCTGGTGTTTCTTTCCTTAGATTGTCCAAACCTCTTCAACATGCAGTTTATGACTGCTGACATGGGCTGGAGTGGGCTTTAAACATTGCTCTTCACTGTCACATCTATGATCCTGGCCATGTCTTACTCAAACTGGAGCCACTAACTCTGATTGCTGACAGAAGGCCATTTCATCAGCTCCTGGCACTTGGAGTCACTGAGCACTGTGAGGTGACTCCGAAGTGAATGCCCCCTGCATCTCACCAGCAATGACTCCTGTGCACTATGTTGCTTTCTCTCTCAACAAGGAATTCATTCTGGCCTCTTAGATTCTAATACTATGCAGGATTTATCAGAAATTGCCACAAATTTTCCACATGTTGCACTCATTATCTGTAGTTCATTTACAATGGTTGTAGCCTGTCCTTGTGGTAAGCTCATTTTCTCTCCCCTCTGACTCCCCTGGCAGTGTTTGTCATAGGTTGCAGACCTCTCCTGTCCAGGTTGCTGTCTTTCTGAATTGTCAACTATCTCTCTTGTGGTCACCAACCTATTCTTGGTCATCATCTAGTCTTTGCTGGGGGTCAATGGCTAAGCCAGGCTTGGAGATGTTTGATGTGCTGGGATGCATCATCAGTGACATTTCCTGTGGTCATCAAGTGTTTTAATTAGGCCACAGATCAGCCATCTTTATCCAAAGCCATCTGGAAGCCCTTTTGTTACCTCTGTTGTGGCCCCGATAGCTTTTCACTTTGTGGCCCTAGTGATGTGAAGCATGGAGCAGAGTGTAAAGACTGCAAGTGAATGTGCAGTAAAGCCCCTACACCCAGTTTCTAGGGGTTTGCACCGCGCTCACCAGCCCTGCCTCTGGTAGTCCCCCAACCAGCTACTGGTATCTTCCTCTCTGTTTGCCTCCTTAATGCAGTCGTCCCAAAGGACTGTCGGTTCAATCATGACCAGTTGTTTTAAGGCCTCTAACAGTAGCACCATGGTCACAATAATCCTGCTACTGTGTTTCAAGGGAACTTCAGTTGCTTGTCCAGAATGACATCCAGCTGCCAATTTGGTGTCAATGCTAGTAGATCTACTGATTTTCTGGCCGTGGATGGGGCTGTTCTCTAGCTTTGACAAAGGTGATCTTGGTGAGAGGGGAGGAGGATTAAGTAATGGCTAAAAATCAATATTTAAATAGATATAAAGTGTGATGAGCTGGTTATTGTCTTTAGTAAATAAAACTAATCTCTCTCTTTCTCTCTCTCTCTTTCTCACACACACACACACACACACACACACACACACACACACACACACACACACTTGCTCTTTTTCCTTCAAACTGTCATTCTTGTTTACTGTCCACATTATGTATCTCTGCTGTTCTCTCTCTCTCTCTCTCTCTCTCTCTCTCTGTCTCTCTCTCCACCTTTCTGTCCCCCCCCACCCTGATATGACAGGCTGATACTGAAGTCCTAATCGGTGTCCATCCCACCAATTCAGAACCAGCCATCCAAGCCCTCCAGCTGCCATAACTCATCACTCATCACACACACTCATCACACACACACACACACACACACACACACACACACACACACACACACACACACACCCTGCGGTGCCATGCCACATCCCTGTCCGTGTGTCTCACAGCAAACTCATGGTCACAATAGGATGCGGGGTATTAACCCTGTCACATCAAAGCACTTCTTTCTCTCTCTCTCTCTCTCTCTCTCTCACACACACACACACACACACACACACACACACACACACACACACACACACACACACAGAGTGTGGATGCTCAAGTGCTAATGTAGAATTTATAAGTAGAACTCGGTGCATGGATCGCAAGTGTATGTAAGTATGTAGTAACTAATGTGGAAATACTAATTATAAAGTATGATTATAATATGAATATACTTTTATATTATGGTAGGTGGGGGTGGGGGTAGGGGTGTGGATCAGCCCCAAATTAATGCAGCACACCTGTTTCTTATTTGTGTATATTAACAAGCTTCTCTCTCTCTCTCTCTCTCTCTCTCTCAGCGAGTGAGTCTGAGGTGTGTGAAATGCTGAGCCACAGCAAAACAGCTGAAAAGCAGCCAAGCCTCCGATTGTCTGTGTTTTGATTTTGTTTTTTTCCCCCATTTTTTCATAACATCCGTGGCAAGAGCTGAAAACTAAAAACTTATCCCTGAGTTCACTGTGTTCCTGAGCAGTGTGTGCTGTTCCCTGGTACACACGTAAAGGCAACTGACTGTAAAATAGATTGTTACAGGTAAAAAAGGTGTGAAATAATGCTAGAATAGAATTTTTTAAATACACAAAACCAACAATAGAAATATGGATATGAACAAACATATTTTCTGAATATTAGGTACATATATCCCATATATTTCTGTTTCTTTTTATACCCGATTAGTTCCTGTCTAATACAGAAGAGGTTGAGGCTGTATCTCAGTATAAAGACACAACAGGATTAATTACACTTTATTTCAGCTGAGTGTTGAATATTTAACATTACAGATTTTATTATGTAATTCAGTCTCTGGGGCGGCACGGTGGTGTAGTGGTTTGCACTGTCGCCTCACAGCAAGAAGGTCCGGGTTCGAGCCCCGTGGCCGGCGAGGGCCTTTCTGTGTGGAGTTTGCATGTTCTCCCCGTGTCCGCGTGGGTTTCCTCCGGGTGCTCCGGTTTCCCCCACAGTCCAAAGACATGCAGGTTAGGTTAACTGGTGACTCTAAATTGAGCGTAGGTGTGAATGTGAGTGTGAATGGTTGTCTGTGTCTATGTGTCAGCCCTGTGATGACCTGGCGACTTGTCCAGGGTGTACCCCGCCTTTCGCCCGTAGTCAGCTGGGATAGGATCCAGCTTGCCTGCGACCCTGTAGAACAGGATAAAGCAGCTAGAGATAATGAGATGAGATGAATTCAGTCTCTACCTAATAATGAACTCTTTACACATATGTATAACATTATAACTTATTACATTTTGATTAATTATTAGACTGTGGTATGATGTATGAACCTGGAAATTACTGAAAATTCAATGTGCAAAAATGAAGTAGAAATGATTTAAATTAGAACATTTTATTTAATTTCACATTTAAATAAAAAATTAATATGCAGTTAATATTAAATATTTACTGGAGTGTAGCATGATTAACAATAACAGCAATGACTAGCCTTGTTTGGGAAACAGCTGCTGTTACTCCACTTATACGCTTTCCTTTTCGACATCATATGTTCCATCCCTTCTTTTTCCCTTTCATTCGATCATATTCAATGAAATCTGTTGTATTTCATTCAGTGTCACTGATATCTAGTTCATCTATATTCTTTCATATCTATTCTTCTTTCTTTCTTATATTGTTTGTCCTTTTTAACATTTCTTTCTCTTTCTTTTTACATTGTTTCTATCTTTTCTTTGCCAATTTTCCTTCCTTCCTTCCTTCCTTCCTTCCTTCCTTCCTTCCTTCCTTCCTTCCTTCCTTCCTTCCTTATGTTTATGAACAATTTCATTCTGCCTTTCTTATTGTATTATTTTTTGTTTCTTTCTTATATTGTTTTTCAATCCTTTCTTTGACTATTTATTTATTTATTTATTTATTTACTTACTTTGTGATTTTCCTTCCTCCCTTCTCTGTTTGTCTACATTTTCATTCTGTTTTTCTTATATTGCTGTTTTCTTTCTTTCTTTCTTTCTTTCTTTCTTTCTTTCTTTCTTTCTTTCTTATATTGTTTCTACATTTTCATGAGAAATAAAGAAAAAACACTGAATTAGAAGGTGTGTCCAAACTTTGACTGGTACTGTGTCTGTGTGTTTTTTGTTTATTCATCCTTTATTTCTGTCTTTCTTTTTTCCTAAATTCTTTCTTTCTTTTCCATAATCCTTTTGATGAAACTTGGGGAACAGAACTGTGGCCTGTAGCAGTTTTTAATATGATAATATTGAAGTGTTTATCAGGACAAAAGGGTAAAGTTCTGTGTATAAAAGTAATTGTATCATTGTTTAACATCAATACAGGCCTACTGCACTGACAGGCAAGATGGGTCTCACACACACACACACACACACACACACACACACACACACACACACACACACACACAGAGTCTCAGAGGCATAATTAGATAGGTAAGGTTCAGTGCCCGAGACACACACTGGGGCATTGTGTGTGTGTGTGTGTGTGTGTGTGTGTGTGTGTGTGTGTGTGTGTGTGTGTGTGTGTGTGTCATTCAGGATGACATTAATAGATTATAATTTTAAAAACAAAAACCCCAAGAAATACACAATAATAATAATAAACCAGCCCACACACACACACACACACACACACACACACACACACACACACACACACAGAGTGAGGAGGATTGAGAGAGTGTGTGAGAATGAGACAGAATGAAATAACGACTGAGGAAGACTGAGAGTGAACAATGATGACACTGAAATGTTAAGGGAGTAAAAATGTTAAGGGAGTAAAAATCATGTTGAGTGTTGAGGGAGTGACCAAACATGTCGCTGGTGTGTCTGAGGTGTATAGGGTGTGTAGGAAGTGACCAACTGTCCTGTCTCTGTCCTGTGAGGTGTGTGTGAGCTGATCTAACCTGTCATTAGTGTGTCTGGGGTGGTGAGGGAATCACCATGCCATTAAACATGATAGCACTGTATTGTAATATTGAAATGTACCACTACTGAAATGATATTTGTGTGTGTGTGTGTGTGTGTACAGCTGATTTAATGAAGTGTTACAGAGAAACATTAGTAACCTTTAATAATTGAAAGCAATGAAACCCAATGTAGCAAGGCAGAACTGACTTCGCACGCATGCACACACACACACACACACACACACACACACACGCTATTTACAACCCCAATTCCAAAAAAGTTGTGATGCTGTGTAAACTGTAAATAAGAACAGGATGTGATAATTTGCAAATCATGGAAACCCTATATTTAATTGAAAATAATACAAAGACAACATATCAGAGGTTTAAACTGAGAAATTTTAGTATTGTTTGAAAAATATAAGCTCATTTTGAATTTGATGTCAGCAACACATTTCAGAAAAGTTGGGACAGGGGCATGTTTACCACTGTGTTGCATTTCCTCTGCTTTTAACAACACTCTGTAAACATTTGGGAACTGAGGAGACCAAGTGCTGTAGTTTTGAAAGAGAAATGTTGTCCCATTCTTGCCTGATATACAATTTCAGTTGCTCAACAGTTCAGGGTCTCCTTTTTCATATTTTGTGCTTCATAATGCGCCAAATGTTTAAATGGGAGACAGATCTGGACTGCAAGCAGGCCAGTTTAGCACCCAGACTCTTTTACTATGGAGCCATGCAGTTTTAATACATGGAAAAAGCGGTTTGGCATTGTCTTGCTGAAAGAAGGAGGACCTTCCCTGAAAATGATTTTGTCTGGATGGCAGCGTATTGCTCTGAAATGTGTATGTATCATTCAGCATTAATGATGCCTTCCCAGATGTACAAGCCATCCATGTCATGTGCACTAATGCCCCCTCATACCATCACAGATGCTGGCTTTTGAATTGTGAACTGATAACAAGCCGGATGGTCCCTCTCCTCTTCTAAATTCTAAAAAGAATTTCTACTTTTGATTCCTCAGATCTCAGGACAGTTTTCCACTTTGCCTCAATCCACCATAAAAGAGCTCGGGCCCAGAGAAGGGGGCAGGGTTTCTGGATATTGTTTATATCTGGTTTTAACTTGCATTTAAACAACTTTATTCATCACATACTTGTGAAATTCCTCTCTGCATTTAACCTATCTGAAGCAGTGAACACACGCATGCACACACACACATGTGAGCAATGAACACACACACATACCCAGAGCAGTGGGCAGCCATGCTAACAGTGCCCGGGGAGCAGTTGGGAGTTAGGTCCCATATTAACCTAACCTGCATGTCTTTAGACTGTGGGGGAAACCGGAGCACCCGGAGGAAACCCACGCAGACATGGGGAGAACATGCAAACTCCACACAGAAAGGCCCTCGCCGGCCGCTGGGCTCGAACCCAGAACCTTCTTGCTGTGAGGCGACTGTGCTAACCACTTACACCACCGTGCCGCCCCAATGCCACCCCAAATTTTGTGGATGCAGTAATGAAGTGTTTTCACAGACGATGGTTTTCTGAAGTGTTCCTGAGCCCATACAGTGATTTCCACTCCAGACACATGTCTGCTTTTAATGCAGTGTCTCCTGAGGGCCTGAAGATCAAAGGCATCAGTTTTCAGCCTTGTCTCTTGCATAGAAAGATTTCTCCAGATTCTTTGAAATGTTTAATGATGTGATCCCCAAATTCTTTGCAGTTTTACACTGAGGAACTTTATTCTTAAATTGTTGCACTGTTTGCCCATGCAGTCTTTCACAGAGCAGTGAACCCCTCCCCTTCTTTACTTCTGAGAGACTTCGCCTCCGTGGGATGCTCATTTTATACCCAATCATTTTACTGACCTGCTGACAATTAATCTAATTATTATTATTATTATTATTATTATTATTATTATTATTATTATTATTATTATTATTAAGCATTAGACAACTTTTTCAGTCTTTTGTTGCTCCTGTCCCAACTTTTCTGAATAGTGTTGCTGACATCAAATTCAATATGAGCATATATTTTTCAAAAAACAATACAATTTTTCAGTTTCAGTATTTCACATGTTGTGTTTGTACTATTTTCAATGAAATATAGGGTTCCCATGATTTGCAAATCTTCACATTCTATTTTTATTTATGTTTTGCACAGTGTCCCAACTTTTTTGGAATTGGGGTTGTATTTAAGATAACTTAGTTAACATAGACATGTCAATATTTTTCTGAAATAATGAAAATCATGATTAAGCTTTTTATTTAATTCTGATTTAATTGATTGATGGTGAAATGTTTAACTCCACCAACTTTGTTGGAGGAGGTTATGTTTTAACCTCCATTTGTTTGTTTGTTTGTCTCTGCCCAATGTAACTCAAAAAGTATGAAACAGATTTTGATGAAATTTGATGGAAAGGTGAGCCATGGGCCAAAGAACAATTGATTAGATTTTGATGTTAAATCCAGATATGTATGTGGATCCAGGATTTCTTTGTCTGTTCCCAATGTAACTCAAAAAGGAATGAATGGACTTAGGTAAAATTTGGTGCACAGCTTTAGTATTATCCTAGACTCAGGTGATTTGATTTTAATGTTGATCTGGCTCAGGATCCAGCTTTTGGACCTGGATCAATTTTTCAGATTCATAAACATCTGGATATTCTAATATGTAGCTTGGTGGAGATATGTACTCTACTGAGTGCCCTTTGAGTTCCTATGTAAAACATCCATCCATCCATTATCTGTAGTTGCTTATCCTGTGCAGAGTCGCAGGCGAGCTGGAGCCTATCCCAGCCAACTATGGGAGAGAGGCGGGGTACACCCTGGGCAAGTTGCCAGGTCATCACAGGGCTGATGCACAACCATTCACACCTACAGTCAATTTAGAACCACCCATTAGCCTAACCTGCATGTCTTTGGACTGTGGGGGAAAACCAGAGCACCCAGATGAAACTCACGCAGACATGGGGAGAACATTCCAACTCCACACAGAAAGGCCCTCATCAGCTGCTGGGCTTGAACCCAGGACCTTCTTGCTGTAAAGCAGCAGTGCTAACCACTACACCACCATGCCGCCCTATTTAAATTCTTAACCAGAATAGAACCTTATAATGCTCATGCTGTGATGCACACTGTAGCTCACTGCTAGCTCTGCTTATTGTGAGTGATCTGATCACCTGCCATATCCAGAAAGCAATGCTGAGCAGGAATCAGCTCTTTGCAGCTAGATATCACATGCTTGTATACCACATAGCAGTTCCATACTGGAGAGCAAAATTTCAGCTCAACAAAACCCTCAACAAGGTCAAACACACAAGTTTCAACAGTTTTT